>NC_061148.1:3016475-3318123 GCF_905220365.1 Vanessa cardui
AAAATATATGGGACATAGAAAATTCCCAGTAAGCACCGAGATTTACAGTCGAAATCATATACATATATGCTTAAGAAAGCACGTAAAGTCGTCACTGGTGGATTTACCATCCATACACACTTGTCCTTTATAATATGGCCTGCATAGTTGGCTAGCTCTTAAGACTGGTCGCTGAAGCCGAAATCACTCCTTAAGAGATTTTATTTATCTAGCCAAAATAAATTAAAAAGAAACTGAAACTGTAATTGTAATTTAAATTTCTAAGGATAGTAGTTAATATCAAATTAAACCAAATCCAAATGTTAACTAACCGGGGTTTAAGTCTTTCGAATGTTTCTTGGTTGGAATAGACATGACATAACAAGTTATAGAACACTTTAACAAATTACGTCATGTTCGTATAAAGTAGTATTTACTGTATTTAGAAGTATTTAATTTAAATCCTGGTGAAGTATGTTCATTGGTTTACGGTCTTTTGTAGACTATTTAAGTAAGAGTAAGTTTAATAAAGATTGACGCCTAGCTAGATGTTCGCTAAGCCGCGTCATGAAGCGTGGGTATTCACTTCAGACCCTTGTCATTGTCAGCCATTTTGGATCCTTGATGGAACAACATTTGTTTAAGAAAATTAGAGACTTGTATTAAATTTCACGATCACTTTTGTCAATATTTATGAACTTTTGGGCCACGAAAACCTTTTAGTACGGTTTGGTGTTTGATTATTGATTAATAAATCCGTCTTATGACAATTTTTATTTTCTTTTGCTTGGATATAGAGTGGTATGAGGGTAGAATTAAAAATTGCTGCCTTGGGAAATTTTCAAAGACAGTTGGGTTTGCATTTAAGACATGAAAAATAGCTTTTACATGAAATATCATATATTATACCTGTAACATGTGTTAACTCTATGAATTTCAGTTGTTGCCTCGGTTAGGTTTTACTTAATATTTCTTTGGTGCCATTGTCAATGGGAATTAATTTAAAGAAATATATGAGGATGAATAGAATATTTATTAAAACTCTTAACAAAATAAACACTTCGATAGTAATATTATTATTTATTTATCAACGACCATTGTTTTTTTTTTATACAATAATGTTTCAATTCGGTAAACAATGATTAGACGGTATATATAAAATATTTCAAGGTAAGAAACCTTTTTAAATATAGTATTTAAATATAATATTTTAAATTATTTATTTTTTTTTTTTTTTATTTTATGGTATAGGTTGGCAGACGAGCATATGGGCCACGTGATGGTAAGTGGTCACCATAACCCATAGACAATGACGCTGTAAGAAATATTAACTATTCCTTACATCGTCAATGTGCCACCAACCTTGGGAACTAAGATGTTATTTCCCTTGTGCCTGTAGTTGCACTGGCTCACTCACCCTTCAAACCGGAACACAACAATACTAAGTACTGTTATTTGGCGGTAGAATAACTGATGAGTGGGTGGTACCTACCCAGACGGGCTTGCACAAAGCCCTACCACCAAGAAAACTTCTTCTTATTCTTAACTTTTTGTCATTTTTAAAGTTGGACAATGAAATTTAAGCATTTAAAATTTATAGCATGTCTAATATAGTTGTTTTTATATTAAATGTAGTATCCTATTTACGTTAAAATTTTATAGTCCCACGTTGGGCGCCAAGTGTCTGTTCTACGTTAAAATATGCGGAAAATTTAAGTAGCCACTTGTTGGATCGCCTTTTCATACACAATATATCGTAATTTACGTAATTTTGTGCAATAGCAACCCTATTGAGCGTGAGGTTGGTTTATTAACGTGAAATACAAATGTCTTGTTTTAACACTGCACAAATTATATAGACAATATTCACCGTATCGTTAAAACTTTTTTAATTTTCCTTGCCCCACCCTCGGCGCCAACTTTTCGCTCGTATGCCATTATACACAAAAAAAAGTTCTTGTACTCAAAAATAAGTAGGTGTTTATAAAATACAAATATTTACAAAAAAATTGGCATTTTAACGGTTTTTCTAATTTTATTTTCTATCAAATCAGAATTTTATTCGTCATAAAAAGCTTTTAAAATTTGACCTGACCGCAAAGCACGTTATAATTTTTAAATATAAATTTAACGTACGAAAAAAACAGTGCTTTTAATTCTAAAGTCATGACCTTCATATAACATCTACACGCTATATACCGGTTGTGTACTTATTTGCAAATTATGAGATTATACGTGTAAATATGTATTATATTTTGTATTACAAGGAATTAAAATTCAGTGTGTTTAAAAAGAGTCGAGATGGCCCAGTGGTTAGAATGCGTGCATCTTAACCGATGATTGCGGGATCAAACCCAGGCAAGCACCGATGATTCATGTGCTTAATTTGTCTTTATAATAAATTCATCTCGTGCTCAGCGGTGAAGGAAAACATCGTGAGGAAACCTGCATGAGACAAATTTCATAGAAATTCTGCCACATGTGTATTCCACCTACCCGCATGTACCCGGAACAGCGTGGTGGAATATATTCCAAACCTTCTTCTCAAAGGAGAGGAGGCCTTTAGCCCAGCAGTGAGAATTTACAGGCTGTTGTTGTTTGTTGTTGTTGTGTTTAAAAAAGGGTAAAAGATTATTCTAAATTCAAAGTTCAATAGTAGGGCAAACATAAGTACAAAGGCATTCACGTTAGTGTAGTACAATAAGGACTCCACCTTCACACTAATCTACACGCAGAAGGTTCCAATCGCCAGTGGCGGCGTAAGGCGTGGGCGGCGTGGGCCGTCGCCCACGGCCTAGCGGTGTAAAGGGCCGAAATTTGAAAACATACTACATAACATTGGGATCAGAGTACTGTAAAAATAACAAGGGCCTCGCAAACTGTATCTTCCCCAAATTAAGATTCGATATTGCGCCGCCACTGCCAATCGCTATCCCAAGGTTTATTTGAAGAAATTGATTAGTCTGCATAAATCGTCTAATTATTATATTTTATCAATACACATACAGAGTATGAAATTTTTTTAACCCTGAACATTAAAATCTAAAAGTTCTACCAAACAGTGCATCTGACAAATTTTCTTTTTGTATCTATAACTATATATAATACAAAGAAAACTATCGATACAATTACTAAATGTTGATTTATAACTACAAAATAATTTGAATAGGACTTGGCTTCTACGAGATCTCAAAAAATTTTTTTACATTTAATGTTTTTGGTGGGATTCGACGTTATCGCAAAATCATTGTTACAATTTTTTATTTCGTTACATAGACTGAAACACCACAGAAGAAGACTTACTGTTTTATTCGGTTCCTCATAAATCTCGTTTGATCTGTGTAACTGAACAATTGTATATGATTATTATATATTACTGTAACACAAGTTTGAGAAAGCAATTGCAACTGCTTTAATGGTCATAAAAATTAAAATAAAATCTTAAGAAAATATATCGAATAACATGGCTTAATTGGAGCTGCATGTTATTTTTCCGAACGATAAGTCAACAGAAGAGATCTAACTCGAAACAGCCATGGGAGGTTATTTGTTAGAGACCTTTCCAAATCCGAGGAGGTCATTGAAGTTAAACTCCCAAACCGACAACGTATCCATTGTTAAGCCTGATTTTCCATTTATATATATTATCGCTCAAACAATGCGGTATCTGATACATTAATAGAACTTCAGAATAAAGTTGGAACTATACAGACTTGATCTGACCTACATTTTCTGTTTTCATTTTGTTTTATATCTAAATCGAGCACAGTAGTTCCGTTAGATAAAACTGATGCTTTGTGATATTCTGTCTCAACTATAATAATGCTCCAAGATTTCTATTGAGAGGAAAATATTAACAATCTATAAAGATATTATAATTGTGAAAGTGACTTTATCTGTGTGTCGCTTTTTTACGACCAAATCGCTGAATCGAATTTCATGAAATTTTGTATATAGCAAACAGGAACTCCAAGTTTTTTTTTTGTCTCCGCTGATGACAGGAGGGCTGGTTCGTTTTTTGCCCAGAGGATCGGAATTGCGATTCAACGGGGAAATGCTGCTAGCATTCTTGCCACCATTCCACGCGGTCAAGATTTATACAGTAACTAGGTTTAGTCCATATTTGTATAATGTTGTTAACTCCAAGTTAGGAAATACTTTAGGGTTCCTTTTTTGCCTGATACATAACACAGCCTAAAATGCGATCGAAGAGACAGCTGACTACTAGTCTACGACTACTAGTCTAGTACTACTTATGTAATTAAAACATTGGCGGATCCGGAAGGTCGTTTAGATTAGGCTTGGCCCCGCTGAGAGTTAATTTTTTAGCAAAGTCAACAAAAACACAAAACATTTCATTTGACTTTAACATAAAAAATAAATTAAGATATCTCTTTTGAAATTTAGCGTTCTCCTACATTGAACATTATCCAAAAGTTTTAAGAAGATTTTCTACGAGAGCACTGTTCATGTTTGATGTTAAAGTTAAAGAAATACTTTCTATTTGCGTTCCAGTTTGAAAGAAAGTTTGTGTCAAATTACAGGCACAAGTAAAGGATTGTAATTCTCATAAATAAAAATCATTTCTAAAGAATCCATGAATAAAAAAAGTATGTTGTTCAATACAGGGTTATATGGATGATAGGAAGGCATGGAGTTAATACTTGATGACTTCCAGGCAGTATATATTATAGTATATATATATATCTCAGGTATATCTATATAACTGAGAAATTATACCACAAGTGTATTTGTAACCAACCCGCATTAGAGCAGCGTGGTGGAATATGCGCCAAACCTCCTCCTCAAAGGGAGAGGAGGCCTTAGCTCAGCAATTAAATTAAAAGTTTCTTTTAACTTTCAATACTTACCAAAAGTCCTACGAAGAACACTATAATTTTCGTGGAAATAACTTTCCACGTTCCAAGTGTATATCGTTTTATAACCAAAAGAAATCTAAATCTGTAATTTAAAGTATTTTTCATTTGTATCCTTATAACACAACTAAATAGATTATTCCGAAATATTGTTATGCATGGCATATGAAATCCAGCCTATTATTATAAACTCATTACTTCAGTGTAGTTGACTCAAGGAGACTCCTTCCCTTTAAATTAAATGTTAGAAACATGACCTACATGTGATTCTACTTTAACAGCCTGTAAAGTTTCTATTTGATACTCTTAGAAGTTATAAGTCTACAGTTTAAGTAATTATAAATCAACTCTATTCTTTGTCTTTAAAAAGAGAACTAACTTCGAATTGAAGCTGGTAATCCTGATCGATAGAAACCAGATATGTATATCGGGGTACCATTTTCTTCACGGGGTTTCTTATTTTACGGGTTCCATAGGAGTTCTCAAGTTTCAATTGCCTGAATAATTTAAGGCTGGAGATATTTGTCGATACCTAATAGGAAAACAGGTTCAATTACTTGTTACTTTATTGCTAGAAGGATGATTCCCATAGCAACCCGAATAACAATAAATACGAGCGTAAACCATAGCTTCTTCTCAAAGGGAGAGGAGGACTTTAGCCCAGCAGTGGGAATTTACAGGCTGTTGTTGTAAATCATAGCAACACGTATAACATATAATATATCACAATAGGCAGTGATCCAACTTTTTGTTTGAATCAGCTCATACTATCTATACGTCCTTGATTGGTAGTCTGTTTAGATTTTGAGGTTCAAGATTAAACGCAGAGTGTTTTGTGATCTTGACCCTTTTTTGAGATTTTGGAAGTATGTAAAATAATAGTCGCATTAAAGTAATTTGATTTGTGTTATTTACGGGGATACTTTGTACGTAAGAAGATGACACTGACTGACCTTAGTCAGTTAAGCGGGGCAGTTCTCGACAACTTAAAACTTTGAAATGAGCCAGCGATAATTTCAACATTGTATTCTCTTGAAAAGTTTTTACATTAAGGGGCAGAAGGCGTACTAGAGACCTAGAGATCAGCCATGTTGGTTGAAAAATGCGAGCATTTTTAATACAGTACTTGAAGATTCTGAAGGTTCTGTTTTTATCATGATAAAATTAGAATGCAGGTTATTACTACTTGGTGGTAGAAGAAGAATTCACAAACCAACAAATAATACCTACTTAATATAATTATCGTTCTTAACGCTTAAATGTATTTTTTTTTATGGTTTAGGTTGGCGGATGATCATATGGGTCACCTGATGGTAAGTGGTCAACATCACCCATAGACAATGACGCGGTAAGAAATTATCACTATTCCTTACATCGTCAATGTGCCACCAACCTTGGGAAATAAGATGTTATATCCCTTGTGCCTGTAGTTACACTGGCTCACTCACCCTTCAAACCGGAGCACAACAATACTGAGTACTGTTATTTGGCGACAGAATAACTGATGGGTGAATAACACATGTAGTGCGTTATTTTGATATATCTCGTAGGATTAAGCCAGCATTTGCAGTGTAAATGCAAAAAGGGTGTTCATTTACGACATCACATTAGAAATCTCTAAAATTTTATCAGTAATCTTCTTTGAATCAATCTATCTATTAAAAAAACGCATCACAATCTGTTGCGCCTCAATTTTCGCTGAACTGCTCCTTCGAACTTCGAAATGTTTTACTAATTAGTCTTTGTTTAAATAAATAAATAAATATCAGACAACATCACATACATTACTCTGATCCCAATGTGAGTAGCTAAAGCACTCGTGTTATGGAAAATCAGAAATAACGTCGATAACACAAACACCCAGACCCAAGACAACATAGAAAACTAATGATAATCTACATTGACTCGGCCAGGAATCGAACCCGGAACCTCGGAGTGGTATACCCATAAAAACCGGTGTACACACCACTCGACCACGGAGGTCTTCATCGTTCACGTTTAATAATTATTAATTTCGTTGATATTTAATAATGAAAATAAGTGATCTATAGGAGTAGGGGTCACTGATTCCTACAGTCACTTATTTCCCACGTACATTTTATACAAGTAGCAGAACTGTCTCGATAAATATGTATGTTATATAATTATTAATTACGAACTATGCTCTACTTTAATATTTTACTATTATAAACTACTTTTGTTTAAGTATCACAGTTATCAGTGGTAAAACCGGGTTGGTCATTTGGTAGGGGGCTTGACCTCGCTGACATAAAATTAGTCACGGGAAAATTGTACTTTCAGGGTTCTAGCCCCTAAACCCAACCTCCGAATCTGTCGCTGTTTGTTGTTGTATCTTATTGCATGCATTAGAGATATTTTCCAGCCAATATTTTAGATACTACGAGGAGAATAAATCAACATAATACATAAAAGTCTTTGGAAACAAAATTCAGAAAGACGGTTTTTCCAAAAAGTCTAAAAACATATCGTTTTTTTAAAAGAGTGTTTGAAAAATTTGGTGTCTGCATAATTCAAGAGAGATTGCTTCTGAGATAGTTCTGAGCTTACTACTAACCCCAAAACTTAAACTAGGTTAGATATATAATATATATACTGTGATAAGTCTTTTGGCGTCCATGTTATGTGGCTAAGCCGCCTTGGCTTTCTGTAATCTTTCGTGGCATATATAAAGGCTTTCCGTGGTATACGAGTCTGCGGATGTACGTGTTTCATACGCTTCGGTAGCACAACTTACTGCAATATTTTGGTTAAAATCTCACCACATTTTACCGTCTAACGAAACCTCAAAGCTTAGAGGATATTTTACAAATTGCATCGCTGAAATATAAGCAATACTTAAATACTAATATTCGAGCCATTAATAGAGCTAAGATGGCCCAGTGGTAAGAACACGTGCATCTTAACCGATGATTTCGGGTTCAAGCCCAGGCAAGCACCACTATACATATATATGTGCTTAATTTGTGTTTATAATACATCTCGTGTTCGGCGGTGAAGGAAAACATCGTGAGGAAACTTGCATGTGTCTAATTTCATCGAAAATCTGCCACATGTGCATTCCACCAACCCGCATTGGAACAGCGTTCCAAACCCTCTCCTTAATAGAAGAGGAGGCCTTAGCTCAGCAGTGGGTAATTTACAGGCTGTTGCTTTACTTTTTACTTTACTTTACTCGAACCATTTTCAATATTATCACAAACCTCTGTCATTAATAAAGTCTTTTTCAATCGAAGAAGGAATGAAGATACACAGGCGTTAGATTTATGTATCCTATGCAATTTACTAATATTTCCACCATATTGTGCTCTATTATCTTAATTTTTCATACGCACTTGCATTTTTCTATCCAATGTTTCGATATCAGTTTTCACTTTGATAATTTTTGCAAGAATGAATCAGTCATCGTGATATAATATGATATCATATTTGAGACGTTTGGTCCTGATAATAGAATATGGTGCAAAATGCTTCATTAAAAGCATAACACCTCGCTTTATTACATCCACTGGTGACAATAGGCTTGATCTTTTTTTGCCCAGAGGATCGGAATTACGATTCAACGGGGAAATACTACCAAAAATCAAAATGAAAATAAACTTTATTCAAGTAGGCTTTTGCAAGCATTTTTGAATCGTCATTTTACAATTAAGTAAAGCTACCGCCGGTTCGGAAAGTAGATTCCACCGAGAAGAAAGTCAGTAGTTAATCTTTTTCAACATTTAAAAAATACAAAGTCAAGTTAGTTAAACACAATTATTTAAATTAATATATCCTGTTGCTCTCTTTTGTAAAATAAAGACAGATTCAATATCAGCAGCGTTACCCTAATTCTCTATTACTGAATACTCTATTAATGAAATATCAATATATGAGGAGATTTGGTGGTACCTAATCCGATTTTAACAAAGAGTAGGGCTTTTGACGCTTTATTATCTGTATTGTTGCCTATTAGGCACACACCAATGCAGATAGTAAAAGTTTTTTTTTGTTATTTAAAAATGTGATGTTCTTTTTTAAAAAAACAAAGATTCAAAATACTTGTTCTAGATTTGAATTCAACGCACATGACCATTTCACAGTGAATGCATATAATCTTGTCTCGGCTTCGTATGTATTATATTTTTCCACTCGCGAATCTAAATGGATGTAGTGATGTGCATCGTGTTATGCTGCATCGATAAAAATAGATTTAGTTTGCTAATTAATTTTGAGTTCGATTTAAACTATACTTAGAATATCAATGAAAATTTACGCCTTAATTTAATTTGGGAGTTCTCGATCGATTTTATTCGGTGATTTGATGTCAAGCTGTAATCGTTTTGGAATGTAGTTCAGAAAGATATCTACAACTACAACGAAACATACTTATTTTTCCCATAAAATTTTAAACATTATTTTTCTATTAAGTGCATACCAGTAGTTCCTTTTATTTTTTACAAGATAGCTTTAAATAACAAGTTTAGTGGATTTGAGTGTGAATAGAAGAATTTTACAAAAAATGATTAATGATATTATGGAGCCCATAACGAAAGCTTTAAGAGATTAGTTAATTTTTATTTATTCTTCTGTATGTCCCCTACATACAGATCTCCGAAAAATATTCAAAAAATCAAAAATCAATCAAAATCAAAGTATACTTTATTCAAGTGGGCTTTTACAAGCACTTTTGAATCGTCATTTAACAATTAAGTGAAGCTACCACCGGTTCGGAAAGTAGATTCTACCGAGAAGAACCGGCAAGAAACTCAGTAGTTACTCTTTTTCAACATTTAAAAAAATACAGTCATGTAAGTTAATTTTTAAGTTAATACAATTATTAAATTAATATTAATATTCAATTAGGAAGCTACATAGTTCCTATTCCCTGTATTCCTACAGAGCGTTAATTATATTTATAAATTTAATAATTATTAACTGTATAGTAGCCATGAGAAGCCAGGGCGGTTCTTGAGTCAATTCATGAAGACACACACATACATATTTGAATGAGATAAGAAAATGTACGCAGATAATGTTAATATTATAAGCCTCTAAATCTTCCACTGCTGATTAAGGGAATCCTGTCCTTTAAAGGTCAAAGTTTTGGACTTTATTCCAATACAATGCTAGAATACCTGATCGTTGGTACACATGTCGAATGTAATCGAGTACATGTAAGGTTTTAGACATGACATATTCCATTCACCGTTGCGCACGGATGATGAATTATTAAAATTAAATTAAATCACGAATTCTCACGCAATTCTGCTTGTAGGGATTTAAAACGAGTTTTATGGTCCAGTGAGGGCTCGGCTCTGATTCAATTACAGATGTAAATAATTGAATAGCCTAAACTCATTCGTGTCAACATATTGGGAGTTTAGAAAAGGAAAACGTTTGTTTTTAATCAACGGAAGTGACTATTGCCCATGTCGCTGTAACAGAGTGATCATTATGGTTATGTTTTCCTTTTTGTCAATTCGTTTGTGACTTATACACCCTTATTATTGATAATATAAATTTGTCTATCATTTATGTCTATAGTAATAGATACAAATTTAATTTTAAAAATTTAGATATCTTTTCAATAAAAATGGAGTCTTGGACAAAATAGAAAATAGTATAACTTTAAAAAGTATACAATCTTTAAAAATATTTTATGTGGCTGACATATTTGAAACCATCATTTGATTTGATTTTGATTATTATATAGAAGAATTAAGTTAGTGATTATGTCGGATAAACTAAGTTATAGATTATAACAAAAGATAAAATAAGTTTAACCATTTCATTATTATTGAGCAGACAATAATCTGAAATGTGAGTAACTGATTGTAATGAAGATATTACAAAATTGACTACAGCTTTAAATATAAAATTAGAATTAATGTATAAAAAACTTTAGTTTATATTTTATTGTATACAACAAAGAGAAAATAGGCAAATAAAACACGAATACAGCCTAATTGAAAGAGGCGTACAAGTTTGGCAATCTTGTAGCTACATTTACAGGCAACCAACGGTATAGGTTAGGATAGCTCATAGAATATGAATTTGGTGGTGCTGTAGAATATATAAATTAACAATAATATGACCTAACATAAATAACCTCATAATTTAATCACTAGTAGAACGAAAATGTTAACAACATTGTTTTTTTCTGTCCATCGATAATGGTTTTGTTTTTGAAGGTTTATCGATATGTACAATCATATAATAGCACATCACTAACCAAATTAGGTCGTTTATTGTGCGCTACGTGCAAGAGACACGCCAATGCGATGTAAAGATTGCTTCTATACAAAAGTTTTAAGATATATACACGAAGTGTTTAAAAAGTCGTAAAGATTAACTTACATTAACGCATAGTTTGCATTTCATTTAAAAGTCTAAATGATTTTTCAAATTGTAGCCTTTTTTCATATATTGACTTTTTACATCATCGTCCCAATACATATTTATTTCCTTAAACGCTTTATGGGAAACTGTGACTGTGTTGTGAATAAAAAAAATACTTTACGTGCTCGTAACATAAAAATGATTATAACCGAAAAAAAGTGTCAAATCAAATCACAGCGTTAGCGGGAATGTTTAAAATTAATGATAAATTGTAAATGTTTCGTAATAAAACGGCATTGAACATATGTGGTCCGTGTTGGCAGTCTTGGTGGTGTGTTCGGTGCAGAGTCTCCAACTAGAGAGCCAGGCTTCGACGAGAAGACCGCGAGTCACCAAGTACAGCAAAACGACCGTTGTGCCTGGCGGATCGACGGTGAGTCTTTACGTATATATCTTTAATCTACAATCGAAAACAATAAGAGCTGTTCTAATTTTGAAAATAAAAAGGAGTTTACATGAAATAAGGTTATATAATGTAATTGCTTTTATTTTTAAATAAACTTATATAACAACAAACGATAATAATTATAAACGACAAAAAATTATTATACAAATAAGAAATACATAGAATCGAATTAAAGCCATTACAACAAGGTGCTTCCCTATTTTGTTGTGTACAATTATCAATTATATTAAATATTATGCTACAATACTGTAGGTAATTAAATAATAATAATTTAAGGTTTTAAGCCTAAAAAATAAATAAATCGTTTATTATCTTTACATTACAAATCTGTATATAGCTATGCTCTATTATTCACAAGTTCTATATAGGTACATTTTGTTCATATTGTACTACGAATATGCCCCTGACATGGATGTCAGGGGCATATTCAGGGGCATTTCGTTGTCCCCTGTTATGTAACATGTAGGTAACGTCAATTTTTCAGGGTTGACGTTCTTTGATCATATACTTACTATTTTGTAATGTTTGTGTTTCATAATGTTTTTTTTTGACGCAATTTTGATTTTAAGAGAGCATTGAACTTTTTTGTCCTTAATTTCGTCCAATCAACGAGTTGAAAACGGTATGCGGTTATACGTTGTGCCGCAGAGAAAACTTATTGTTTTGTGGTTGCTGTCTAGACCACGACTGATACTGGCCTTATGTTCTTTATTTTATAATTTATTATCGTAGTAGTAGTAAAATTTGCTTGATTAGTTGTGTGTTATAGTCACACTAGCTACAGTATTGGTAATTATCGATTCGTAAAGTTTTACATACCACATTCAAGAATTCTCGTAACACCTTACTTAACAATTCTGGTAATACAACACAAAGACCACCAAAGCTCCTTCAGTGTAGATTACCATTAGTTTCCAATGTTATCTGGGTGTTTGTGGTACCATCGTTACTTCTAATTTCCCATAATACAAATGCTTTAGCTACTTACATTGGGATCAGAGGGATGTATGTGATGTTGTCTCATATATATTTAATATCTGTTGTTCTATATTGTAGGAACCAGCAACTGAGCGCAGTTTGATGACGGCAACATATCGCCTGTATGGAGGTGGTGGTGAGACTTGTATCCTGTTCACCGTTGATGCCCTGCTCGATATATCATACGTAACGAAACTGAACGAACGAGCCGTAAGTTATTATTACAGAAATAGCCTTTTTAAACGACTTATTAAGATGGGGAAGTTTTGAATTCGACGGATTTTTTTGTTACCTCAATAACAATAATTGTAACTACTTTATACTATAGTTTAACTAGTCTTTATGGTATATCTTTATTAAATTGAATACCAGGATTAGCATTATAAGATATATTAACAATTTAATTTAACTTTAAATTATTATAGGCAGGCAAATAGGCTACCTGATGGCAAGTGGTCATCACCGTCTTTAGACAATGACACTGTAAGAAATGATTAATTCTTGCCGTCGCCAATGCGACATTAATTTTCTAATTTTGGGAACTAAGATGTTCTGTCACTTGTGCCTTTAGTTGCACTGGCTCACTCACCCTTCAGCCCACTGCTACTTATGACGTCATGATTGCACGACCACTATAAAATAAAATAATAATAAATTGGGAGTCACCTGGAGTTCGCTCCACCACACTGTGCACATTACCGTTAGTTATTCTTTACGTGCAGCTTCAAATAAAACTTTTTTGATTATCTCTAAGAATATTCCGTTTATTTTAGCGAAGCCGAAAACTTTCATACTCAACTTACTGTATAAATTAACTAACTATAAATTAGTTTATAGGAAAGTTTGTTTTCATTAGTTCAATGTAAATAAAACTTTTTGGACTGAAATTCTGAAATAAAAAAAAAAAACATAATTAAAGTTTTGAACGTTTATTTAGCTACTCATAATTATTCCCTTGTATATTTGAAAAACGCTATGACCTTGTTCAGAAAATAGCCTTAATGATATATGCAAATAAGGAATTTAAATGTGTGTTCTGCTTCCATGAAATCGATATAAGGTATTATTCAGAAATTTTTTAACACGGTAATAAGGTTCTTTTAAAAACTATAAGATCACTTAACAAAAAAGATCGCGTTACGTTATAGCAGCGTTTTTACGTAAAGATTGGATGAACTCGTTTCGTTCACGGTGAAAAGCCAATCAAAGCGATACCCTATATTTATGTGTATATATCCTTTAAATTGGTATGATATACTTATTTACTTTCACTATATAAAAATAAAAATTACTTTTTAAATCCTAGCTACATTTCGTCGTTGATGAGCAATTCCCTTCTTGTGGACAAAAAAAAGTTATTAATTTACATAATTTTTTATTCAGAATATGTAAGATGTTTATTTATTTGTTACTAGTGTTGTTTAAATATACAATTCTGTTACAGGACGCAAATACATTCGTCCCTAACAATGCCAACGTGGCCGGCGCGTGCAAGGAAAGTGATTTGGAGACTCTGGTCCTTTCTTTCAAAGAGTTCTCGTTAGAAATGGTCTTCGCTAAGGTGAGATACAACTTTTATTTCTTTTATCTATGCTTTAATTATGGTTCTAAATTTGATATGCTTCCGATGACCAAATTACCTACAACATCATTATGTACATATAACATATTAAGCATATAGACTAATACACAAAGTTCTCTGTTTGATAACCCATCCTCTTTTTTGTAATTATTAAAGTACCTTACAGTTTCAATCAGAATTGTAAAAAAATGTCCGAAGCAAGTTAATTCGTTTAATGTTTTTCTCAAATTTTCGATATAATTTTTAGTTTCGAATTACAACCTCAGTGTGTTATTATATTTATACATAAATAGCTGACAGTTTCAGCCACTGTGAATTAAGTTCAATTAAGTTTTAGCGAAACATTGGGGAATTTGAATTAAGGTTTATAAATAAAATAGGTAATGTTGCTAATTATTTCAGACACCAGGCGGTGAGCGCTGGTACGCGGACAGCGTTCGACTAACATACAATTCTAGTGCAAGAATACTGGAGCATGCAGCAAAACAAGGCCGGAGAGTTACCCTCACTACTGGACCTAGGGCTCTTTTGTTCCCAACACCGGTTGGAAAATCTTTCTCATGTCCTGAGGAAACTGTAATCGATTTAGCTGAAGAAGAACCTAGGTAAGTAAAGAACAAAATTTCAGTAGTTTGGCGGCTAAATAAAAGCGGGGCACAAATGTTTATTTGTTTAGTAAAGTTGTAAGTACAAATGAAATGGATGGGGCTTTAGTAATTACGTGTTGATAAAGATAATTGAGTAAAAGTCATTACTATTTAATACAATTAGCGAAAATAATTACTTTGATATGTAAAATTTTTAGTAAAACTTACTTAAATGTATACTTTGAACACTAACTTCTTTGTTAAGGTTCTTTAGACCTTAACTTTCTAATGACATTGAGTTATAAGGAAAACTCTTTCGAATGTGTGTAAATAAATTTATCTAGTCTTAGTTAGTTAACGAAGTTTTTTCTCAGACACTTGTAACATTGTAATTATTCTTTCTAGCAACCCAACACTCGCGCATCGAGCTAAGTTATACCTCCGTCAAATGCGCTTGCAAGCGTTCATGTTTAAACGCGACGGTGAATTCGGACCACCCTGGCATTGCTCTGACTCCGCGCGTGCTCGTTCTGAAACTGCCCCGGTCGCTGTGGGGGCAGCACTGGCTATTGCCACCGCAGGAACCTTGGTAGGTTACGCCATCTGGCGTTATTTGAAAGTAAAGAAGGTTCAATACGACACGATGGAATGAAGAGGTTAGACGTTCTGAACTTGAATTGATGACGTTATGATTAGTGTTGGTATTTGTCAATGATTTTGTCGATAGTTTTATTATTATCTTAAATTGTATGTTTTACTTTATAACGTTCTTAATTAAACTTGTCAGAACCGTGAAGTATTGTCTGATGTTTTTTTTGAAGTTGTGGATGGTTTTAATTTAAGCAATTAGATATAATCTACATATATTACCAATGAAAACATTATTTTGTGGTAATTTAAACATGCGTTAACATATCACAGTTTTGTTTTTGCTATAAAACATTTTTAAATAGTTAAGATTTATTAATAGTCATGAAGTGAGCAACAGTTAATTTTAATGCAAATAATTGTCTGTTTTGTAAATTTTAATAGTGTTTTACGGTCTAATAAGAATTCAGTTTTTTTCGTAATTAAGAATTATAGAATTAAGGCATGGACACTAATTGTAATGTCATTTAAGATAATTACTTCAGAATAGTATTTTACGAGACACATTTTTTTTCATGGTTCATTAAAAAAAAGCCTTGTGCCAAAAGGCTCAATGTCATACCAGAAACAGTGTACATATTATGTTGGTAGTTTTATATAACATATATCAATACCTATGTATGTATCTATTGGTATCTTTACCGATGACTTTGGGTTCGATCTGACAAGGCAAGCGTCATAACATTTTCATTTGCTTAATTTGTGTATTATTGTACTCAACTAAAATGGAAAATTAGTGAGAAAATTTGCATATTTCAATGAAATTCTAACAGGTGTAGTATGAAACCTGTATTAGAATGTCGGGGTGGTATGTGGTGGTGGTAGTTTCAACTCTCATAATAAATATACTTTAGTAAAATTTCATTAATGCTGTTCTAGATTATACTTTATTTATAATTTGGCAAATGGCCAAACTTTGATTACATTTTACGTAATAACGTGGCTTAGCCCTTTTAGCACAAGGCTACAGAATATAAAATATTAATTATACAAAAATGTTATTAATGATTGCTTGCGAAAGTTCAGAACGCGGGTTATATATAAGAGGATAAATAAAAAAAATGCCAATTTCGTCTAGATAACGCAGTAGTCCCAAAACGTTGTTAAATATAAAATACACATCACTTAGATCGAAAAAAAAAACTATCACTAAACTTACATGTTAAGGAACGAAAATAATTCGAAATATGAATACTTACTTAAAAAGTAGTTATGGTAGATTCATACAGGATATGATATGACGTATACCACATATATACAAATACAACCTGAATACTGAAGCCAGTGAAAATACAAGCAAAACTTTTTGACGTAGATCTCATTTGTGGTGTAAGAAGTGATTTATACTTCTTAATTCTTATTGGCAAAGGTGAGATACCATGAAGCGCAGTTACTGTCAGCTTATAAAAAAAATTACATATGTCATACAATAATATCCATTTTAAAAATAAAATAAAAATACATTAAAAGCAAATATGTTCCTTAGCAGTCATCAGTTATTGTTTAATTATTATCGTATATTGTATGAACTACCTTATTCGAAAACGATAGTGATGTGTTTGTAATATCGATAGTGTTGAATCGATGAATAGTTAGTGTTGTTACAATAGTGTTTGAAAATGTATATAAGCTGAAATGAAAATATATCTTTGTGAAGTAATTCTATTCTAAAAATTATAGAGGATCTGTTGAAGTCGATTAAGATGAGAGATTTCATCGAGTTTGTAAAGCGTATCGAGATGTAACTGTTTACTGTTGTTGAAGGTTGATAATTATGTAAAAAAAATGTATTTAATCCTCATAATATTCCCAGTAATCCCTAGGCTAGAACCATTTCTGTAAGATTTCGGTATTAACCGGTATGAACTGGTATTAGCCGGTACGAACCGGTATGAGCCGATGTGAATCGGTAAATGAGAAAGAATGTGGTGATGAGAAATGTGTTTTAATATCCATTATAATTCGTATTGCATTATTAAAATCGTTAACTAATCATAACATATCAGATGATAATAAAATATAATTTATTGACAATTATTTACATGTAATTATATGAATATTTATATGTAATTATATGGGAGAGGTAAATATAATTTATTTTTAAAATTGTTTGCGGTATAGCGGACATATTGATATTACGTGTACAAGCAATAAGTAATTTTTTATTCGTCGCCGTCGTTACGACATGTATGGCTGAATTCGATGTTGTATTGTGCGCAAAATTGGTCTCACTAGTGTTTTTTTATAAGCATCAGACACACGCGTTATTCATTATGAACATATTAACTAAGATTAATTTAAACTTTTTATAAATATTATATAATCAGTTCAAACAAACATATATTTATAATCAGTTCAAACATACATATATTTTTAAGCTTATTTCGTTTCACATAAAAGCTTTAAAAAGAGAGAAAATATCAATGAATAATTGTTTGACAGTTTAAGATTTTTTTAATCTGTTATTACTATATTGTTCGCACTTGACATTTGCGGAATAATCTGTGTCCTTTCAGCACTAATAATAACCACAAAATCTATGTCGTGTATGACTGTTCAACAAACACTTCATACATTTTTACTCTTAATTCAGATTTTTGTATTTTTCTAAATGAATTTACTTGAGATATTATTAATAAAATCCTTCTCTTATAAAAATCTATCTACCTCTTAAGACTTCCATTTAATTTATAAAATTATTTTATCTATTAAAAATGAAACAGTTGTCTTAGCCTTTTCGTTTTTTACTATATATGTTATATAGGATGGTATCATTCAAACAATGCTTGTCTTCTTCTTGAGAATATCAAATCAAGTATGACAGAAAGAGATAAAACAGTGTTTAACCAAACAGCTATAACACGTTTTATAATTAAAGCTGTCATTATTTTTGATGTTTAACTCTCTCGCGTTTCTATAGTCTCTGGGAGTGTTTTCGTATAGAACGGAAGTTTGTAACAGGAAATCGGGAAAGCGCGCGCTATTTAATTTGATATTTAATTTTACTTGTCACATGCGCTTATATTAAAGCTCATTGTTTTTTTAATTATATAAAAATTGTTCACGTCTTTCTCGAGTTAAAGAAACTACTCGAAATAAATTAATTTAAATATGTATAAAAACACTAGTGCCCAAGTTTTGCTAGTTAAGTAACAATTGTGAGTTAATGCTTACAAGGGTCAAATGGCTTTCTATTCGTTTTAAATATATATAATACTCATCAATTAATATTACATATCGTTTCTAAGTAATCTAAGTTAAGCGTGTGACATGCGATATGTGATCGTCATTTTTTAATATATAAGTAAATTTTTAACGTTATTCTGTAATGCTACTGCTACATCTGCGCTAATCTAATTGCTATAAATCGTCACCTACATTAGAGTATTACTGTGTCAAAAGATACATCTACATTACTTAGTATGTGGTATATATTGTATTTTAAATTTTTAAATAAAATTAGAAAAAAAGTGGTTAAGACTTATAACGCATAATTAAACGCACAAAATCTTTCGATGTATCGATAAAACCGCTATATCTATTTGATATCATAAGAAATATCGAGTAAAAACAACTACCTTATAAATTGTAGTAATATATATTTGGTAAAATGATTATTACACTACACATGTGTGGAGTAGTATAAAAAAGTTAACATTTCACTCGAAATGTCTGTGTGAAATATCCAGTGTATTTCATTTGAAAGAAAGAGTAATCAATGAGTTTCTTGCTGAATTTTCTCAGTAGAATGAACATTACGCATCTGTAGTAGCTTCACGTTAAAAATAACTTCATAATATAACGATTTCGAAGTCCTCACACGAGCCTACTTTAATCTGTATTAATATTATGAATGTGACTGTAACTATATCTGTCTATCGTTCTTTTACGACCTAATCGCTGAACCGAGTAGTATGAAATTTGGTATGAAGCAAACTTATACTTCTATAAAGGACTTCGGCTATTTTTTTGTCTAATAAATGATAACCAACATTTTAAAACGCGATCGAAGCTGTGGTTGACTACTAGTAGTATATATTTGCATATTCATTGAAGGTCAGCGATGTAGCAGTAGCATAATAAAACAAATTTAACTCGATACTAAACTCTATCACCGAACGTGTAAACCGACGTAGTGATGCGCTAGCACGATGCGTTTATATAAATGTTTTCTATAATAAAATTAATGTAGTCAGCGTCCCATACAATGATGTTCTAGTAAACAGATATGTCAAAAAGTGAAGCCTAGAAAACGTTCTAATTGGGACATTTGCCTTTAGTCGTTTTACGTAGTAATACGTTATAATACATCATAATTACGTAGTAATACGTTTTGCGTAATTAAAACATCTAGTTATCCCTTTTACTTATTGTTTTTATCAAGCTATCATTTTTACTTGTAACGAAATGTAAAATAAACGGTCCCCGGCGCGGCACGCTTTTTTTCTGTTGCTTAGTATGGATATAAAATATCTGTTTATTAGAATATCATTGGTCCCATATCATTTTGTGGCGTTTCGATCGTATTCTACATCGAGTATCGAGTTTTTTCTCACAGAATAGCTACGTTTTTAAATTAAAATTTCGAATTTAGATTAAGTTACTATCTCTGTCCTTGCTTCAGCTGTACATATTGGCTATGTTTTTGCCGAGTGATATTAAAAAGTCATTTCAATCGATTTTTTAAACGTGTGTACTTGAATTTTTCGATAAATTTATTATTGTAATGCTTTATTTGTCTAATGTAAATACTTCTTGTTGGATCGTGCCACTGTGTCCGGTATTCACCAAAGCGTAGGACTGAAATGAGGAGTCTACGACTGGCTTCTGAAGTCTGGAACACATCTCCTCTGCTTCCACCCAGCTTTGGTGGACGCCAGGCGAATGTTTCAAACAATATCGCACCATCGTTTCTTATCGAAATTATAATAATAATAATTAATATTTATTTTCGAATCGAATACTTAATAAAATATTTCTGACAAGTTTTCTATTTGAATATATCGATCTATTTTCCTAATAAATTGTATTGAATGCCCCGTAGATTGTTTTTCCCGAAAGATTTTTTCGTAGTTTAAATTGTATATCGGTGCATTTAATTAAACGATAATGTTGTATTAAAAATATTGTATGCCATACGATTTGTCTTCCAGTAATATCTTGTAATAATAGCGTAAAGTATTGTAGCTTATTATATACATAATAATTGTGTAAAAGTGGTGTCGTTACGGGCATGGAAGTGCTAAAATGATAGCTTCACTGACGCCATTGACATGGGCAATACGTATCAAGGAACACTAACAGAAACACCAATATTGATTGTTATTCAATTTTAGTAGCGACGTAACGCGCACCACTGATTAATTTTTAAGTGACATATCTCAAATTATGGTAATTTAGCGCGTTCATTTATTAAAATTGTCTTTATGAATAAATGACGTCGAATTATTTATGTTTATTATTATTATTATTCGTCCGTTACTTTGTTCCCTTGAATCCCTTGTGTAAGGAGTAGGATTGGCAATGCCTATTCACCTAATTCCCCAAAAATCTTAGGGAAATTCCCCAAAATGGGGGAAAAATATTCCCAATTTCCCCACAAATTCCCCACACAGAAATAAAGAAAAAAAATCATGATATTGTATGGTTTTTTTTTATTACCTAAAAATAAAATCGAATTGTCGAAGGTAAATATTCACAAATCAGACTAGTTAGTAGTTCTGACGAACTTTTTTTTTCGTTGAATCAGACTAGTTATGGTTCCTGTCTATATATTTATGGTGTACTACTAATAATCGACTACAAATTCAATTTTGGTATTAACTAAAAAACGGGTAAACAATCAATTACCGATCTTTTTGGTAAAAAAACGCATAAATATAAATTCCCCTCATTTTCCCCACATAGGACAATCCCAACACCACCCCCGATCGGCTTGCAATTCCCCGCAATTTGGGGAATTCCCCAAACACTGGCAACGCTGGTAAGGAGGTTAGGTTAGGTTACTTTTTTTTTAGCTCAAAAATTGATTTATCAAGTTATTATTTTTTCTGGCAAGGTGTTACATCATTCAGAAAGCATTATTTTTTTTTGTAAATTTTAAAGCTGAATTTTAATAAGATTCTAATTAAAATATTAAACACACGTTGGCGATAAAAGATTCTTAAATTATTCTCGTTATATAAATAAATATTGTTACAATTTTGTGTAAAAAAAACAGTTTTAATGGAAACGCATCATTAGGTTAATTAAATACCTTTCGTGCCAATTCAGGATTAGTAATTATCGTAGAAGTTTTAGTATTATTCATTTTAATTCTTGGTTTAATGGCTTTTAGTGCACAGAGCACAGATTATTTCGTCAATGTCACATAGGATGGAGAAGACAGGATAGAGAGTTTCAGTATACATCTGTGTTTTTAAATTGTCAAAGTGACATTAAAACACAGACGGCTAATACTTGTTTTTTTTTATGAGTTACAGTATGTTCAAAGGCATTGAGTACAATATATACAAACAACTAACAATTCTTAGAAATAAATCTGTCCTTTTTCATGAAGTCAGATGAACTGATTACAGGAAAGCAAGATGAAAAACACACCAAAAAGGTAACTAACGATCATTATAATAGGCCTTAATTCTCGATATTAAACACAAAATAGGTATATTTTTTTTTTGAAATAAAAAATATAATAAACCGTTAAAATTTATGATGCATAATAAAAAAAATTAAAATATCTAATTTGTCGTAACAGATACTAAAAAATGACTATCACCCTGTCCTACGATTTGACACTTGACACTTAATTTGTATAGATAATCTGTGCGTATTATTTTGTTATTGTACCCTCCCGTATTTCCCGCTAATTTTAATTGGCTCCCTGGGGACAAATGGCTGCTTGTTTCACAATTTTATTCGCATAGACATAAAATATTAATAGGCTATTAAATGTAATAATATTGATTTAAATTTAAACTTACA
The DNA here is from genome assembly GCF_905220365.1 of Vanessa cardui. Taxonomy (NCBI): domain Eukaryota; kingdom Metazoa; phylum Arthropoda; class Insecta; order Lepidoptera; family Nymphalidae; genus Vanessa; species Vanessa cardui. The sequence goes on from NC_061148.1 coordinate 3,038,913, forward strand.
ATTTAGTTATTTGACGAATACATTTTTTTAGTTTCATTGGTTTCTCTTAATGCAATTTTTTTTTTAATAAAAATATGAAAACCTTGACTTTCGAGTAATATTCATTCAAACTATTTGTACGTAAAGACCATAAATAAAGAAAACAGCGATTATCAAATCATCTTTAATATTTCTTCATTAAAATGATGTTATTTCCAAAATCATGTCACCAAAACATAAACAAACAAAATCACTGTACAAAATTGGTACAATTAAGTGAAATTTTCCGCATAATTTGGCATTACACCCCTTCGAAGCATATGCGCATCCCTTTATTAGGTGGGGTGCCGTCCGCCATCAAGTTGTTAGGACTTTGTAGCTTATTACTTTAATTGAGAGGGCTGAACGATCGTGTTTTGAGGACTTGAGAACTTAATTAATCTGTGTACGTACAGATAATAAAAAGGATTTGTTACAAAAAAAGTTATTTGTCTACATTGGTGACATGAAGTTTTTCAAAATTAAAAAAGAGTTTAATGTTTATCGAAACAGGTACAAGTAGGTATTTTTGATTTTTTAGATGTTTTTCGAAAATTATTTTTTGTAATTATTTGTTTTATATATTTTACCACCAAATAGCAGTATTCAGTTTTAGGGTTCGCGTTTGAAGGGTCAGTGATCCAGTGTAAGTACAGGAGTAGGTACAAAGTACAAGTAGGAACAAGGGACGTTGGTGATATCAGGAATGGGTCATATTTCTACCAGCGCCATTATCTATGGGCAATGACCACTTCCCACCAAGTAGGCATTCATTCTTTCATCTACATTTCGGTATATTTATACATATATAATCCGTATTTCAAAAAAATATATTTTATAATCAAGGCCAGCAGTAAAAATGATTAAAAAATTATGTAACCCCTGAATCAGGCTGAATCTATTTCCTTATAGCTGGAGTAGTAGTTTGTTGTAAAAATTCTATCAGGCGCCAGTTAACTCGAAAATCTAAACATGTAATATTATGTCCAATAACGCAAATCTACTATCAACATTTTTAAAATGAGACACCACACTATTTTTTAGGGTTCTGTACCAAATAACGAAATTTAATTGTGACGTCATTAGAATTTTGTGAAAACTTATTAATGTGTTGAAAAACCAAATTAAACAAGCTAAGATGTTATACAGAACACGTGTATGCACAAGCAGTAGTGCACTGAGCATTCCCTCATTTTCTTAATATTTAATGGTTAATGGCCCTGAGTTATCTGGTTTTATATGCTTTCCTAGGCACAGCTAAATATCGAAGCTTCGAAATGTTTTTTACGAGGCAATGACACTGTAATACCTGTTGACTTCCAGGCAGGATATATTAATTTAAATAATTGTATTAACTAACATGACTGTATTTTTTTTAAATTTTGAAAAAGAGTAACTACTGACTTTCTTGCCGGTTCTTCTCGGTAGAATCTACTTTCCGAATCGGTGGTAGTTTCACTTAATTGTTATATGACGATTCAAAAGTGCTTGAAAAAGCCCACTTGAATAAAATATATTTTGGTTTTGATTGATTTTATATATATTTACAGCTATGAAACAACACTAACTTCAAATCGCGGGTTAGAAATTTGCTTGTCATTGCACATACAGAACCTTCAGAGGAAGAGTTCTACTCGCACTGTTTTTTGTGATGTCCCCAATTAACCTAACTACTGTGGGCACGAGTGTGACGCTCGATAGTGACAGATTTATTGTCACAAAAACCACTCGTCCCGATGTGTGACTTCTATGCTAGAATCTTATGGATTTGTAACGAATGTTAACGTCGAATATACTGGAGATAATAATAAAAAAAACATTTACTTGGTGGTAGGGCTTTGTGCAAGCCCGCCTGGGTAGGTACCACTCAATCACCAGATATTCTACCTCCAAACAACAGTGCGCAGTATTGTTGTGTTCCGTTTTGAAGGGTGAGTGAGCCAGTGTAACTACAGGCATAGCATCTTAGTTCCCAAGGTTGGTGGCACATTGACGATGTAAAGAATAGTTAATATTTCTTACTGCGTCATTGTCTATGGGTGATGATGGCCACTTTCCATCAGGTGGCTCATATGCTCGTCCGCCAAAGTATACAAAAAAAAAACAAAACAAAACGTAATGTTATTATGGTTTATTTTATAAATTAATTCAATAACAAATGATCTACTTTTTTTGTTGTCTGTAATTTTTGTCTTCTGACCCACGCGAAACATCTTGTAAAACAGTTTTTTTATTTGTTAATGTTTCATGTTATCTATATGTTTTTATTTTGTATCCTGAGTCAAAGGATTGTGAAAACCTACCCCAAATTTCCAGTAGCCGATTCTTTGCAATCTTTATACGATTCTTGGATATCCTACGACTTATTAAAGTTATAAATTTACGAGAGTCACGTTGTTCAGTCTCGTGAACAAGACATTCGTAGATAATTTCGAAATATCGAGCTCCACCGAACAAATATAAAAAACATGGCAAATATCCCGAAATGAATAATTTTAATAATAAAAATAACCGTGTTAATTTAAAATCTTATCCTACAACTTATAGTATGACGCTGCGGATATTAATTTTGAATTTCGAATTGAAAATTTCAATGTCGTAGGGCTGCAAACCAAATTACCTAGCTCGTCTGGGTATGTACCCAAGTCATCATATATTTTATTGCTAAACAGTAATATTTACTAGCACAGTGTTCCGGTCTAAAGAATGTGTCGAACCAGTAACTATCGGCAGGAGGCAAAGTTATAAGTTATAACATATTAGTTCCCAAGGTCTGTTGCAAATTGAGGATTGGTTAATATTTCTAAATATTTATACGCTTATCCATGATAAGCCAACGTGATATCCTTCGATATGTCTTAAAAAAGTAGCAATAACGAGTAATGAGGTGTCATGTGACCTTAAAAATAACTTGAACGCCAAAACAGTGTAAAAATATTCAGAAAAAAAATACCGAACAAGAAAAGGTGGGAAAGTATGTCTATGGAGATGTTTCAGAGATTTTTTGTAACGCAATTTGTCATTTCTGTGTAAGGATATACATTTCTGAAATTTTTAAGCATTTTTTTTAATATTACCAGCATGTTCTTTTTTTAAATGCTTTATTTTTTTAATTTGATCGCATTGTAAAATCTCATAGTATAAAACAAAATCACTTACCGCTATCTATCCCTATTTATGCTCGGATCTTTAAAATTACGCAACGGATTTTGATGCGGTTTTTTATATAGAGTGATTTAAGAGGAAGGTTTTTGTAAAACATGGACACTATAATAAATATAGTAAAGAGAGAAGATTAATTTTGTAGTATATTTAGTATCAGCATTGCACCCGTGCAAAGCCGGGTCGGTTTGCTAGTATTATATATGACTATGTAACAATCTATATATTATAAATAAATAAAATTTACCTGTACGCAAACGGAAACATTGTCTATGTATCCGTTTGAACAAATCTTTACACATATAGATTTGTCATATGATATTTTAGGCAACCTAATGCCGCTTCACACGGGCCACGCGTCTAGCAACCGACGGACCGTGAAATTTAACTGTCAAACGAGTCTTTAGTTAACATGATATTGTTTCGGTTACGCTTCTACAAATTAATATTAGTGATATATTAAATAAATAATTAAATTTTCGTGTTCGACTTTCATAATAAATATAGTCTGTGGTTTCATTCTTTATTCGATGTGTGATGTTACTTTTATTTAGTAAGTATTGTTAACTCTATAATACTACGTTGTACTATTAAATTACGTCAGAAATATTTATTTATGTTATATATCCATATTATATAATTGAATAAAGAAATAATTAATTATAGTATCCGATTTTATGAAATAAGTGCGATCGATTTCAGAACGCTATTCGTATAGCTTTGAAATTAGAACAATATTTTTTTTCCGCGTAAAGTTAGAAATGAAATGTCAGAATTTTGATTACATTTCAATCGCAGTATTATAAGGTTTATAAAAATGAATGAAAAGTAAACTTTTATTCCGTGTACTGTTTTTTTTTTGATTATACATTTAATTTCACCTAAGTATTATTTGTACAAAGCCATACTAATAATTATATGAATGGTTTTATCTGTAATGCCAACCTAAAAAAATAAACCTATCTACAATAATTCAACATACATAAAACCTTTTTGCAGTTTCACCCGTTAATTTTAAGTGAGTTTCATGTTCCTGTATTTATAAATATCCCCAACGCGATAGACTTGTAAATTGACGTTATAAAAGCCTACTACGAATACAGTATATTAAAAGCCTGTATCTTCCCATAAATTTAAATGGCGGTTCTTGTTACGTCATAATTATGCCTATGGCTTATCTTACAGTGTACGGTTACTGAGATTGGTATGTTTTATACACACATACAAACACTCAGTAAATAATATACGTATAAAAGTTTTGTTTTCTTTCTTCTAAATAATGTTTATCTAGTTATTTTATTATAATGATTGAAAGTCATTTGATCTTTACTCAGCTTTGGTCTTATATAAAAGTGACACTTACTTTTTTAATTGTCTACGAAATAAAATGTTGGCTTACGATCTGACAAAATGCCAGTACAATTGTATGTAAAATGAATTACCAAATAAAATATTCTACTTCTAATATAGTATCTGACAATCGGAAATAATTTTCTTTACCTATTTCGTTAATTATTATTAAAAAAATCTATTAATATATTTTTTCAAACAAATAAAATATAAAGACAACTTTATCCACAGGTTTTATTGAAAGAGGAGGCAGAGGGGGTGCACAAAACACTGATGTGAAGTATCGAAATAATATATACAAAATTAAAGCTAATTTTCGGTAGTGCGAAACGACCTTTTTTTTGTTATTACGTCAAATGTTCTACTTAAATTATTAATCCTTGACAAATTACAGTCACACAGATTATATGTAATATCTATGTATTAACGGTTGTTACTACTACACATCTTTACTTGTGTACATACCTTCCTGGTCTTTTAGAGGATCATTAGTTAGGCTTCGAAAATCAAATTAATTTAAATATCAAATCAATCAGCTGTAGAAATAGAGTCTTTATCTTTCTTAAGCTAACCCACTAAACCACGCTTATCAGTAAGGCTGTTACTATTTTCTTGCTAATGTCATTAGTGAAGTGTATTTGTATGTTTGTTTAATGGATCAAGAAATTATTTTATCTATACTTAAACATCTCAAGCAAAATAAACAAATTCCACGCTGGATTACACTAATCCCAAAAAAAAAATATTCCCAAATGTCTGCTAATCTTTAAAATATAGATTTATCGTAAAATTCATAAAATCATTCTTAATTCAACCATATATGAATATAAACAAAGTTTAATTTCCCTTGGCTTCAGTAATTTCGATGTGTTCGGAGCATAGCGAAGTTCGAAATTCAAAAATATAATTAAAAATATGCTTTTCGTAATTTAACGTAGGTTTGAATTTCGAATGTTTCTCTTTAAAGGCGTGACAGCGTTAATCCGCAGTTACGAGTATTCCAACAAAGGACACAATAGATTGGGAGCGAAATGAACAGCACTATTGTTGCTTGACACTACTTATGCGCAATCGAATTTTGACGCACACTTGGCTGGCTGCTTACAACAACGTTGCAGCTCAAATCATCAAATGTAATGAAAAAATAAATTTGTCTTTTATTAAAAATACTTTATATTTCCTGTTGCATTACGTATGTTTTACATAGATTTCATTTAATTTTTAGGTTATCGTTTTTAAATTTTTCGTTTTGGTAACGCCACTTATTACGATTTTTGGTTAAATAATCTTTATCAATACAGATGCAACGATTAACAAAAGAAACTTGCTTATATTATGTACATAGAAAAAAAATCTTTAATTATTTATTTCTGTATTATTTCGTCTTGTGTTAAAAACATTTTTTTTAAATTCTTATTAACGATTAAAGTTACAATATTATTCCATTCACATAACAATGGCCACCATTTTGTCGTCAGATCTTTATATGAATTGCGCATTTCAATTCCCTGTGGCTTTCAACAGTAACAATATACACCCTTACCGGTGCTTGACATTAATAGAGAGGCAAATAAAAAAAAAACTTTTTTTTTTTAAATATCTCATTGAACTCGGATTTGTATTAGTGTAATAGTTGCCACTAATATGATATTATTATTTCGAAGGTCATTATTTTATTATTTTGTATCTTAGAATTAAAAATGATTCTATTTCTTCTTCGTTCTAAGGCTTTTTATCATCTCGTTTATTAATTTTTATTAAAATATGTTCATTAACATTTATATTTATAATCTGTGCTAGTAATTAATTACAAAATAAAAAGTAAGTAAAATAACAGCATGTAAATTTCCCACTGCTGTGGTAAGGCCTCCTCTCCTATTAAGGAGAGAGTTTTCGAACATATTCCACCACGTTGTTCCAAAGTGAGTTGGTGGAATGCAAATGTGGCAGAATTTCTATGAAATTAGACACATGCAGGTTTCCTCACGTTTTCCTTCACCGCCGAGCATGAGATGAATTATAAACACAAATTAAGCACATATATATATATATATATATATATATATATATATAGTGGTGATAGCCTGGGTTTGAACCTGAAGTCGTCGATTAAGATGCACGCGTTCTAACCAAATAGATAGTAATAATTACAAAGTATATTTCTATATTCAATAAAAGTTAATTCATAAATTAAAAACTCAGTAGTTCTTATTAATTTCTGTCTTGAATTTAGGAATGCGACAAAAACGTAATCACCCAAAATTACAAAGAGATAAATAGCCATATGACCTCATTGACTTATATGTATAGTAAACATATAAGCTAATGTATGATGCCACTGTATCATCTATAGATATATTTGTAACTACTTTTCGCTCGGGCGTCTGTCTGCGTGTTACAAAAGTGTCATTCCATTGGGTTCAAATTTGTGTTGTCGCTACGATTTTTGAAGTGGGCAACATTATTAAAAAAAAGAAAACATTGGCGGAAAAATGAACTCGCTCTCTGGAGAACACGCTGGAACCGGGAACATTGTTAAAACTTTAATTTTCATTACTGTATCGTTTTCTAAATTCTTTGCTTATCTTTAGTAAAGAAGAACGTTGTTAATTAATATCGAGAGTTAGCCGTCAACAATTAATTAACAAAATAACTTTAGCTTATATTTGTATCATACCTTTCAGCAAATGCCTTAGCCATGAAAAGGTAGTAGGTTGTCAGTCTAAGCTACTTTTCCATTTTTAATATAAGTGTAGGACGCAATTTTTTCTTAAATTGTATTAAGCAATCAATGTCATGTTTTCTGCCAAGTATCTAAGGTGGAATAACTTTTGTCCGTATAACAAATAAAATTGAAGGAAAACATATACTAATATGCAAATTTTTTTGTTAAGTATATTTTTTTTGTAACTTTTCCATTAGCATAATATGTTTAAACTTGTAAATGTACATATTTTTATCGTGTAAGCTCCTTTTATATCCAAATTGCATGAGGTATTCTCCTTTATATGTAATGCATTTAGTTTTAAGCTATATGTTGTTATTGTTACTAATATTGTGTTAATGTATTTACTCCTGGAGGATCTTAATAAATAAATAAATATACACCAAATTCAATTCCTTAGTTATATATTATTAAAATAACCGATTATATGATAACACACTACTGTTTGATTGTGGTACTAGTGTGATGGCTTCCTACCTTCCACTATTGAGGATTACAACAAAACAATACATTTATACAAAATCAGGTAGCACAACCTGATCTTAGTAAACATATCTTCGAAATCTTTTAATATTCTCACGATATCATAATAGATTACTTCGACGTGTTGTCAGTTACTGGGAAGGTAGTCGGGTCGGTTTAAGCCGAGTGGTGTTAAGTCAAGATGTGGTGTGTAGAGATTTGATACTCTTTGTTACGGAGCTAAATGTATGGTTCTATTGGAAACTGGTCCAAATTTAAAAATATTTTACCGATATAAAGCTGAATTATTCCTGAGTGTTATAGGTTATAAATCATTACATAACAAAATTGGAGTGTCTGTTTGTAATATTGAAAAACGCCCGTTTTTACTCAATGGATATATATTTTTTACAATTTTTGTCGGTCTTTCCGTCTGTTTGTTTCTTTGGAACGGCTGGACGGATTTTGGCGGGACTTTCACTGGCAGATAACTGATATAATAGGGAGTAAAATAGGCTACAATAATATATATTTTTTATTATATACAAAATCGTAAAAGGTCGCGGGTACAGCCTGTACAGAATAAAGTCGCTTCCCGCTATTGATCTTTTCGTGAGGATGCTTAGATTTTTTAAACTACAATTTCATACGTTTTTTTTATATTTAGAATGTTTTATATGTATAATACATATGTATGTATGATAATAGAAATACACAGATTATTGTAAAAAAGTTCCTAATGTGATGTCGCAAAGAACTTTACTGATCCATAATAACCATATTTATGCTTTACTTTTTACGAGAAATAATGACTTAATTTTCAATCCATTTTAAGCAATACAGCATTAATTATATACAGCATTATTATATTAAATACTTTAAATTCATTGAGTATTTAATGAGATGTAGATACATAAAAATATTCTGTAGTATTTTATTTTATATAGCTCAGTCTCGTTTGTTATATGTTTCGAATGAATGTATCTTTCATTTTTAATAATGACTACCGATCGAATTTCAACCAATGAACGGCCTGTACTAGTAGTGCACAATAAAAAACACGTATTAGTACGTAAAAAAATGACTTGGAAACTTCGCAAGTTTATAAAACTCCATCTGAGTTGTTGTTGACTAAGTATACAATATTTTTCTACCATCGAGTTGGTACCTCAAATATTAGTACTTTAGTTATGAATTTAAACTTAAATACAGCACTCTCATTTTGTACACTCGTTAAAACATCCCTTTCATCCGAAATTCCCTAACATCGGAGCCGTTTTTTAAGCATCCTGTGTAACAATACACCCATTGATCACACCTGACAATTTCTGCCCTGTGATTGGTTGGATGTACACGAGGGTGAGTTTGAAGCGCTCTGATTGGCTAATAAAATAAGGGGTGTATCCATAGTGCTGTGGAAAACATAGTACAGTCTTAACTATTTTGAAAATATATCCATGGAAAGTGCGACAGGGATGGCGAATGTGTACAATATGATGGATATAATCTATCTCTTTCTAGACATAGCTGTATGGAGATATGTTTGTATCGCTCGTTTATCTTGCATCGAGTTACAAGCTTATTAAGTTGAGTGATTTAGGTGTATTATCGTTTGAGATAAACCTCGGTGGCACGTAATTGAATAATGTATGAATTTTCATTCTAAATTTAGGTACTTATAACATTTACCTTGTGATATAAAAAATAAGATACTCCAGAGCTTGTAGTCTTCAACTTTACGGAGTTGCGTGGGATCCTAGACCCCAAGTTTAACCCTCAACCTTCGTTATGAGCACAACTGAGTTTTAACGAGTTCAATATCTGTCTCCGCTATGCTTAGGGTTGAAGGAAAACGTGAGGAAACCTACCTATGTAGGATGAAGTTTTTCGTGTATATTCCATACCCACTAAACTCACAAGTGATCATTATAATCCATTTCTCTGATTGCGCCTGTAGTTATACTAACACTTCAACGATCCCTTTGTCGGTAAAATATCTGATAAGTAAGTGGTAAGTGTAAGTTATTAACTGACTCGTTGTTAAAGTGGCTTGGTATCGAGTCACAGATCCCGTGGTCCAGGGTTCAAAGCCCAGATCATTGCAATTTGTTGTTTTGGTTTTTTCTGCTTTATAATAAGAATTATATAGGATATATTAACAAAAATATATCCTATATAATTCTAAATATTCACATTCGCTTGAAGCCGCTGCCACAGCGGGTTTCATTAAAAAGTATACATTGCATTTTTCCATATATATTTTGTTTTGTAACATAAAACATCGGTCCCTTTGTCGGTTGGATATCGCTATGGGAGGTCAAATTGGCGCCATTTGTTATTGTAATGGAATATTGATTACATTATATTGGCTCGTATAAATATTTGATTTCATCTATTACTAATTAACAGCAATATCGAAAATCAAATACTTTTGCTTAAAACTGATGTTAGAAATGAACATGGAACGACGTTTAAAAATTATAATGAAATTCGATTTGATAAATTCAGGTCAATAATATTTTATAAAAATAAAACCTACAATAAATAAATACTATACATTCTACTGGCGTATTTATAACTGATAAGTGGCTGATTATTCTTCTGATAATTATTTTAAATATAACGCTTCTGAAAAAGGCAATAATGGAACTTGTCAACATTGCACTATTATACTGATTACACTTCTCACTAGATGAATTAAACTTACATGCTCTTGAACAGTTCACTTTAATTTTAATTTTTTCCTGTAAGTGTGCTGTTGGTCGTACGTAGTGTGACTACAACATACCATACATGTCGCAGTTCCAAAGATTGGTGGTTCATAGGCGACGTAAGGAATCATTACATAGTATGAAACAAAGTCGCTTAACGCTCCCGTCCCTATGTAGGTATACTTAGCGTCTTAGATCTTTAAAAGTACGCAACGAATTTTGATGCGTTTTTTTTTATAAGATAGAGTGATTTAAGAGGTAGGTTTTTGTATATGATACATAGAAAATATAGTAAAAAATACTGATAGTTTTAAAAGTTTCTAATGTGATGTCGTAAATAAACAAATTCTGTAGTATATTTAGTATCAATATTGCACCCATCCGAAGCCAGGGCGGTACACTAATGGTCAATAGTAAGGGTCAATGTCTATAGTTAGCTGGCCCAGTAAACCGTCCGATTATCTATATCATAGAAAAACATAGCTATGAGTAAAGTAAAACAATCTATATATGCTATAACACATATTTACGCTTGTAAATAAAATAATTACAACGAAAAAAGCAAACCTAATTATTAGTTATGAAAACGTCAATATGTTTTTTTTTTAAATTCTAGTAAAACAACAAAAGTGTTCACATGCGTCGTGTGTCAAAGGTATGCATTTTTCGTCCAACGGTATCCCGTTACAAAACACGACATTATCAGCGGTACGTATTTTTATAATTTTTTTATTTTTATATATGGCAAACTCATATTTGCTTTTAAATTAACGTTAATAAATGTATTTCAAAAATAATCTATATTTATATTACAAATATGAAAGTAGCTGTTTGTTTGTTGCTCTTTCACGACCAAACCGCTGAACCGAATTTGATGAATTTTGGTATGAAGCAAATTTTAACTCCAATAAACATGACACCCAATACCTTAAAACACTATGCAACTACTAGTTATAGATATAGTGATCATAAATTCATTTTTTATCCACCTGTTGTAGTCCACTGTAGATTCAGATTTCCTCCTTTTTGTATGCGATGTAAGTGCGATACACTTCAAACCAAGAAAAAAAAAACTTTTATTTGTTATCTAAAAAATGCCTGGCCACTATAACGTATCTGTTTTTTTTTCATTAATGCAGAATTAAATTAAAAAAATTGAGCAGTGTGCAGTTCGATTGATGCTAACAGTGGTTTCACACGAATCGATTTTAGTCGATTAAACAGATTAAACGGAAGCGAATTCAGCAATCCGGACAAATTTTTATTTAAAATTCGAATGACAAAACGATTCAATAGATATTTTAATTCTTGTTTTTTTTTTCGTGATACTAATGATCATCCTGATATGTGCATTTTTATTTGCCACATTGGTCAATATTAAAGGAAACCAGTTAACTATGCAGGATGGATTTTAGGGCACGGGTGTATGCGAAAACACAGGTTTTCTCTATTCTGATATTCTTGTAATAAGATGGGACGGCAAATTCGACCTTATCGACAAGGTTTCAGGCGCAAAAACAAAAGCTTAACGTGGCAAGGCACGAACAAACTTCCATACTCCAAAATTGGGAGTAGAAAAACTAGCTGAGAAAATTATGTCACTGAGAAACATATGATAATTAAAAAGTATTTAGTTCAAACACTATTTTCCACTAACAAATACATATTATCATGGAAAAACAAGTTGTGCCTAGTTAAAACGTAAATCGCAAAATCATATGAAAAGACAGTAACTAGAACACATGCAGAATTTAATGCAAGATTGTTCTTTTTTACGCGATCGTTTGATGACTTTTAAAATTATGTTTAGTGACAATTTTTCTATATATTCATTCAATATGTACTGTATAATCGTATTTGGGTTGTTTTTAAGAATGCAGTTCATTCACACTATGCATTGCAATCTGCAAATTTCATTCACAAAAATCACGATTTGAGGCGTATTTTGTGTCAACAGTTTTATCGAGTTCAGTGCATTTGTTTTGTTTTTCTTTATTGTTATAGTGAATATGTTTCATATCGTTTTAAATAGTTTTAAATGTGACTGTTAATTAGTATTATTGTTGTTTGGTCTTGACCATTATTTCCACAGAAGGTACATATATCCTCAGTCTTGATTTCATTATGTATTCTTCTACACTTTTGTCCAACTTAAGGTTGCATGGAAAGTATTGATATTTGGCATCAAATAGTTCAAATATTATGCTTAGCGTGATATGCGAGGGAAAATATTGAGAGGAAGAGAATATTCCGGATGAGATTCCAATAGTGAATTGGAGCACTTATAAGGTGGAATTAGCCACAAGCCATGGGAGCAGAACCGTGTTAGAAAGGACTTGGCGCTTATTCTAAACAGCCGAACAGTAATATTAGGTATATTTATTAATTTAAAGGGTGAGTACATCAGTGTAACGGCAGGCTTAAAATTGGTTTTCATAGTTGGTGGTGCATTGTCCAAATAGCAGACTATTTCTTACTATATCGAAGTCTAGGTGGTGGGGGATGGTGGTAAAATGTACTTATTATTAGTAATAAAAAAAACTTCTTAATATAAGGAGTATACTTCTACCGTTAATAGATTTATTTTGAGTTATGACTGATGGTATATTTTTTTTAAATACAGACACAGCAAGATGATTTAATATGTACGATAAAACTGTGTGAACATTAACAGACGTGGGAACTATGGAAATCTAAAACGCTGACATTTGAACATTTCATAAAATACAGATAAAACAAACCATGAGATTCACTCAGCGAAGTCGCCGTGTGAAGTTATTTGATACTCTGTGCGAGGAAATATATTTATAAGTAAAATTATAATTCACTCATTTGCAAATGTAACTAATCTGGGCTTAGATATGCTTTCTTTTAAAGAGAAGGTTTGGATTTATTCCAAGCTGATCCAATACGAGAGGGTATATATATCATTGAGATACACGTGCAGGTATCCTCACGATGTTTTCCTTGGCGACCAAGCACAAAAGCATATTAAATTCATCGGTTACATTATTTTTGAAGCGGGACCGATTGTAATAACGGTTTAACTTCGATAGATTACAATATAGCGAAAAATATACGTTAAATTGCAATCATATTTCTTAGTTCGCAATATATCGACAGTTTTACTTGGTGGTAGGGCTTTGTGCAAGCCTGCCTGGGTAAGTACCACCCAATCTTAAGATCGCCAAACAACAGTACGCATTATTGTTGTATTCCGGTTTGAAGGGTGAGTGAGCCAGTCTAACTACAGGCACAAGGGACACATCATCTTAGTTCCCAAGGTTGGTGGCACATTGACGATGTAAGGAATAGTTACTATTTCTTACAGCGTCATTGTCTATGGGTGATGGTGACCCCTTACCCTCAGGTGGCCCATATGCTCGTCCGCCAACCTATACCATAAAAAAAACAGACAGCGGTAAGTGGTTATACTATGTAATGATTATACATACATGGTGGACAGACCTTACAGGTATTACATGTATGTATATATAAGTTTCATAATACACTCGTTTAGCCGTCCGTCGGTCAATACAAGTTGATTTCGCGGTATAAACGATGTTTTGTTCCCATGTATGCATTTCCAAGTACGATATACGACTCCGGAAAACTGTACACAAGATTTTTTTGCGAAATCCAATGACAATGTTTAAATAAATACTATTTTTAATTTAACGAATTAATTCGTTACGGATTTCTGTATTATGTAGGGGATTTTTATTTATATTTATTTATTTAACGCCACACTATATACACATCGTAACAGGATTGTGCCCCAATTCGATATTACAGGACTTTAAAATATCTATCCATGTTATAATATAATACTAAATTGTATATGATTTAAGCAGCAATAGCCTATTTGACAATGCGAAAAATAAATTGTGAATTATTGTAATCAGTGTATATTATGAGTTTAAAAATGGTAATTTCCTAACGAAACATGAAAATAATACTTAATTTATTCAAAAACCAATAAATAAAAATGCATTTTTTCAAACGTTTGTCACGTGACACAAAACGCTCCTGATTGGCCGGCCTTATAATGAAGTCACTTTCTTATAATTGCTTTTCTACTATATGTACCACAGATTAAGTGACGTCACCGACCCCTTTGCCATATTGTCCAAGTAGCCTTTTCGCGCGTTATTTAAATATGGAATTTTTAATATGATATTTTTCGGCAAATATGTACTAGAAATAAAAAAAATAACTTTTGCTAGGTTCCTTAACCTCTACTAAATGATATTAAATGGATTTTAAAAACCAGTCAAATAGCCTATTATTGTGAGTTCACTCAGGCTGCGACAATACAAATCCACTCCGTGTGTTATCACATTGAGAGTACGTAACGTGCGCGTCAGAGGTGCTTCCTTGAGCAACTTGGTTCGCCCTGTGGGCACCGCTAGCAACGATGGTTTTTGTGAGCTTATATAGGTAGCTATTGAATCTAAAACGTACTATCTGTTCTCTGAGTCGAGATGGCCCAGTGGTTAGAACGCGTGCATCTTAACCGATGATTGCGGGTTCAAACCCAGGCAAGCACCGCTGATACATGTGCTTAATTTGTCTTTATAATTCATCTCATGCTCAGCGGTGTCGGAAAACATCGGATAACTGCATGTGACAAATTTCATAGAAATTCTGCCACAGGTGTATTCCACCAACCAGCATTGGAACAGCGTGGTGGAATATGTTCCAAAAACCTTGTCCTCAAAGGGAGAGGAGGCCTTTAGCCCAGCAGTGGGACTTTACACGCTGTTGTTATTGTTGTTGTTTGTTGAATTCATAAAAATGATAAATATTTAAATAAAACTAGTTATAACGGATTTGAATCGCGTATATTAATTATTATTATTTTTTTTCATGATAAATATTTTATATATAAAAATTGACAACAGAAGACATTTTGAAATATCTAATTTCTATCTATCTATTATATCTATCTATTGAATCTGTTGTATTTAAATACCAATGAATAATATTTTTAATGTATCGACATCTATGTTAATTGATAAATGCTTTTATAATTAGTATTCGTAATTATCTAAAATAAATTATGCAGAAAATATATTTGAGAATAATATTTTATAAAATTCGATAAAATCTAATACATAGTAGTTAACGGATTGAAGCCTTAACCATTCGAGTGTAAACCAAATGTGTTACCCACTTCGCCAATCGGTTGTAAAATATTTAAAATAAAAAAAAAACAAACCTATCCAACCAAACACACCTGGCTGTAAAAAGGCGTTCCACCAAAAAGGTCGTTATAAAAATTAAAAAGAAAATCGACACCGGGCCCGGGACTCCGCCCATCTCTTATCTCTTTCACACAACCCCTCTCGTTCAGGTACAGACGGTGCTGTATGAAATATTTTGTCATTTGACCCCATGACTCCATTGAGTGAGGATGTGCCATTCTTAGACATTTTTTTTTGTGTTGAATTGTGAATGAATAATTATAGTGATTGATGTTTTGTGCAATATTGGGTATAGTGAATAAGGGGTAAGAATTTGTTATACTTTTTAAATTTATTTAATAAACTAGCTGAAACTGTGGCTTTACCCGCACGAAATTGTAAAACATAAATTTCAACCCCCGTTTTACCCCCTAAGGGATGGAGTTTCATAAAATCCGTTTTGAGGGGATGTTTACAACTTATAAAGAAGCTAAAAGCCAAATTTCAAGATTGTATGTATTATTGTTTCTGAGATATAGTGATTAGGCGATGAGTGGTATTTCGTTTTTATATATCTACATTTTTAGGGCAATTTATTGTTGTGTTTTTATTTATATGTAAATAAATAATACATAAACTATATAACTAAATTTTATCGAATTAGGCACAATTTTGAGTAGGCATATAATATATTTACATATCTATATTTGTTTAAGCATTTTAAAATTTGAAACAAGTAAAACTAATTTAAATTAAAAAAAAATATCTATGCGCTCTTTTATCATAGATTATTTATATTAAATAAAATGATAGTGATGGTTTCATTAATATATTTTACGCTTACGATATTTTTTTTTCAATAAACAAAACACGTTGTCAACGAGAATTCGTTTAGTAGGTATACTGAAATAGGAGAAGTGGATGCGGCAAGTTTAAAAAGTAATTAATTAGGTATTTATATAGGTATGTAATATGTATATTTATGTCACCGCCGAAATCGCAAACTAATTGAACAGTTATGTTTTCAACTCATAATTGTTGATTTATTTATATCGATATCTAAGTAAGGACACAAAATTATAATTCCCTTACTAATATATATTGCAATTAAAAAAAATTAATACTTTACCATTGTTGTAATTATCATTACACAGTATAAAACAAAGTTGCTTACCGCTGTCTGTCCGCAACGGATTTTGATGCGCTTTTATTTTAATAGATTGAGTGATATGAGAGGAAGGTATAAAATGCATGGAAGTTCTAGTAAAGAAACGCTGATAATTTTAGATGTTTCTGATGTGATGTCGTAAATAAACAAATTCTGTAGTATATTTAGTATCAGTATTGCACCCGTGCGAAGCCGGGGCGGGTTGCTAGTACATAAATTTAATTGAAAATTTCATATTCTAAAAACAGTTTCGGTCTTAGTCTTTCCAGTATAATAATAACCTTACTTAAATCACAGAACACACAACATACATATAAATACTTTTCAGTAAACAAGCTTTATGTAATATATAAAAAAAAATATTAAAAGATCTGATGAATATGATGAGGTTATGTTGAATATATGAGGAGTTTCTTGGCTACCTTTTACCCTCACTACGAGACCCTGAATACCACAGGTCTACATTATATAAGCTAAATCCAGAGAGGTCTTGACGGAAATGTTTCGAGTATTTAAGAAGTTCCAGTAGCAAGAACAACAGCAACAGAGTTTCTTCCCTGTTCTTCTCGGTATAATCTACGTTTGAACCGATGGTAGCTTCACATAATATCATTGTTAAATGACGATTCAAAAGTGCTTGTAAAACTCAATAGTACCGTATTATTGTATCGTAATCGCAGTTGCATATATTCCAAACTAGTAGTCGCCCGCGGCTTCGCTTGTGTTTTAGGAGTTTTTCCTTTCTTTGAGTTCATCTTTGCTTCATACCATATTTCATCAAATTCATTTCACAAGTTTGGTCGTGACGACAGATAGACAGACAAACAGAGTTACGTTACATTTATAATATTAATATAGATTGAAGTTCAATCGTAGGGAACTGGTATGAACCTCCGTTGCAAGATTTGACCACATAGTAACAAATGAAGTAAAAATATAAACGACTTGGTTTGGTGCTTACCTAATCCTCATAACACCAAAGCACCTAGAGAATCAAGATGTAATTTTGTATACAGGTTTACCCACCCTTCAAACGCTGCTATGAAAGGGTAGTGTTTACCACCATGTTGAAATACCGAGTATGTACGAGTTTGACATGAATAAAACGATGTAACGTAGTTGGTGAAAGATTTTAGCTACTGAGTTTCATACTAGTTCTCTACGCTTTCCATATCAGTGGTAGTTATCAGAAATTATTTAAGACTTTACTATATTTAAAACGTTTAATAGCGTGATAGATATATTCTATTCTCTCAAGCTAGTGACGTTCAAAGTCGGTATGCTTATTTTCGACATCTATAACAATAATGGTCACATTTCAGTCAATTTACACAAAACATTACCCTTCCTTGTTAAGCACGGGTTACTGCATTGAGTATTATTGGTAAAAATCGTTTGAAAATTCAGTAGTTTTTGAATATATCGCGTTTAAACAGACGCGATGGGGCCTTCGTTTTGTATTGCATAAGATATTAATGTAAAAAGGGTAAGTTGGGCTCTTATATCGAATAAGTGTTTAAAGCAAAGCGTTAGGAACGTTTCCTTTCGAAACGTTACCTAGTTACATTGCAACAGCCTCTACTGTGACGTTTTGCTCTTTTTGACTGATTTTGGAGCTGACAAAATATTACTAACTAACACCTCGCCCCATTTTCGCACGGGTGCAAATTTTATTAATCAAGAAATATCTATTATAATGACGTAATGTGCTTGTAAAAGCCTACTTGAATAAAGAACCATTTGATTTGATTATATATAGATATTTATTACCTTATAGTCCTCAGACATATGTTAATGTAGTAATTTTATGAGTGATTTTTTTAATTGTATTTTTATTCCCTACATATAAACAATTTTTACTTATCTATAGTATTAGAAAAGAAGAATAGATATATTACATCTAGTATTTAAATTCGATTAACATTTAAAATTTTCTCTACATACGCTGTTAAAGTTTTCAAGTGATGTCTTTTGTTTTTAAAAGAAATTCCGGTTTAAAATATAGCTTGAGTTGTCGCGGGATGTTTTGGAAACAATCGATATTTTCGTAATCTCCGTTTGTTATTTTTAAATACAATATTTTTTACTCGATAGAGGAAATCCGTTTTAAATATTCGACTGATTTATTTTACAAATATCTGTCAGTAAATAGAACTAATAATTATATACTACAAAATATATATCAGTAGGCTAATTTTGTTGTGTCAGTTACATTATTTTTTGTAAATGATTTCAAAGTACTTACAGAATACAACTCAAACTCAATTTGAGTTTGAGTTTGCATTTTTATTTGTTTAAAATAGTGTTTTGTTTGAATCGGTTTTTCTTTATGTTAAAATTTTTATTTATATACATACATGTACTGATTTGTGGTCTAAGGGGTTGGATAATAATTATTAAACACTTTTAAACCGCAGCGGGAAAATAAATATGATTCCAAGTCGCCTATATTACAAACTCCTAAATTATGTAACTTATAAAATACCAATACTATTTTTATTTCTTTACAAATCTGTTTTTGTGGGTTTTCATTGAAAATCATCTTCGATCTCATTATTAGCCAAAGTAGGTAATATCTATGAGAAAAATAATTTTTGTTTTCACTTAAATATCTATAAATAGATATATTTTTTATTTTTATTATCATATAAAATGTATTAGTAAGACTCTTAAATTAATATGTAATTATTTGTTGCAGATAAGAATTGATATTGTGATGAAATCCACAAATATGGAAACTTGTTCAGACCGCCTGAGTCCGTCAAGCGATTTGACGAGCGAGTCTGAAACGTCATTACCATCATTTCCCTACGAACAGCAAAATGGCAACTTCTACACTCAACCAGACATAGCTGAGAAACAATATTTTTCATGCAAACAAAAGGCCCGAACAGATGACAGGAAGGAGGTTTACTTACAAGAAAGCAATAAGAACTCCTTCGAAAACTATCTGTCGCCAAGAAGCAAAAAGTATTTAAATTTCGAACTCAAATTGCCGCCAATCAATGATAACTTTTTTTCTCAAATCGATAACGAAGACCGACGCTCGAGCTACTTCAATGACGTATCCATGAAAAATGTTCAAAACGAAAACAATCCGATGGTGGAAATAGAAATAAATAATGCTTTTGATAATGTCGTGAATAATGACAGAGAAAGACAGCAACAATACTTTGCTGACAATGAGAATAGTATGCGTAGATGTTTAAATTTCAATTCGGAACAAGTGCAATGTGTGTGCGAAGCCTTACAACAGAAAGGCGATATAGAAAAATTGGCGGCGTTTTTATGGAGTTTGCCAACGACGGAACTGTTGCGAGGGAATGAAACAGTGTTAAGGTTTGAAACAATGCAATTTTTTTTTATAAACTTAAGTGCAAAGAAACTTTCAATCGGTCATAGTATATACTTTTTGCTCATTAATATTGAAATAAAAGTTAGAGTTGATTAATGTTTGAGATTTCTGAAATAAATTGATTAAAAATATATTTTAGGGCGCGTGCACTTGTGGCTTTTCATCACGGAGTTTTTCAAGAACTATACGCGATACTGGAAAAGCATCCTTTCCCGCCACGACATCATAGCGACCTTCAAAAGCTTTGGTTCAAAGCTCATTACAAGGAAGCAGAAAAAGTTAGGGGAAGACCCTTGGGTAAGTTATTCAATAAATTAAAAATGTCTAGCAATTTTCATTATCAAGATAATTGTTTTTGATAATTAGTTCTACGTCGTTATTATAGATACTAAATTAGTTACACTATATATTGTTTATTAATTAAATAAGGAAAAAAATTGTGTATATCAAGTAAATTAAAAAAATGTTACATTAAACATTTTTACAATTACAATTTATAAGCTTTAATTGTTTTTATGTCTAGTTTGCAGTTTTAATCCAAATGCAAATTAAATTATTGACGTTTTACTATTTATTTATAACAGCAACAGAACTGTCAAACGTAATGTCATATATTAATTCATGGACAATTTTTTTAGGCGCTGTAGATAAATACAGGCTGAGGAAGAAATATCCTCTGCCAAAGACGATATGGGATGGTGAAGAAACTGTCTACTGTTTTAAAGAAAAGAGTAGAAACGCACTTAAAGACTGTTACTATAGAAATCGGTAAATATTGTGTATAATATAATAAGTGTTGAACATTTAATAGCATAATAACATTTTGATATTTTTACTAGAACATCATTGGCTCAACGGTACACTGGCCGCCGGCAAATGTAGACATCGATTGTCACTTATGAGCTTATAAGTCTGTAATATTTTATTAACTACTGAGTTTCTTGCCGGTTCTTCTCGGTAGAATTTACTTCCCGGTGGTAGCTTCACTTAATTGTTAATTGACGATTCAAAAGTGCTTGTAAAAGCCCACTTGAATAAAGTTTATTTTGATTTTGATTTGATATTGATATTCAGAAATGTGAAGTTATAATTGTCAGTCATTTTTGTAACGCGAATTAAAAGAAAACAGCTCTTTTTTATTGTTATTGTAGTACTTTTAAACAGATATAATGTATGTTTAAGTGTTGGAAATGCTTTATTTGGCTTTTCTTATCGATATTCAAGTATATTTAACATTAACTTGTAGATTTCGTATTTATATCTATAAGAGCCTGTTTGTAGAGAAGACCCATTAAGTCAATGGTAACACTGGAATCGTTTCATAGGATAGCGACTTAAAACACTTATAACAACAGACTTTTAACTAACAGCACTGCTATCTATGCGATTAATATGTAATGTTGTCTTAAATTTTCGCGATTATTACACATTTAAATAAAACTAGTTATAACGGATTTTAATCTATCAGTCAGTCTACCCGTGACCATGACCGCTGTGAAGTGCTCGAAACGTCGGGATGTCCAAAATAATGAATATACGCGAAATAATAATAAAATAAAATCCGTTATAACTAGTTTTATTTAAACGATTAATATGTGTTTAAAATTCATCTCGAGCACGGCTCTGAAGGAAAACATCACGAGGAAACCTATGTGTGCTGGATGTGATTTTGCCACGTGTAACCTACCCTTTTTAAAAGAAAAAGGAGGCCTTTACCCAACATGCTTCTACGTTTTCCCTTTTTTTACCTCAATAAAGAATATTCTTATTTTATTAAATTTTATTCCAGATATCCAACACCGGATGAGAAGCGAGCGCTTGCCCAGAAGACTGGTCTCACACTGACCCAAGTTTCGAATTGGTTCAAAAATAGAAGACAGAGAGACAGAACTCCCCAGCAAAATAATAGACCGTAAGTTTAATATTTTTAGGCTGTAAATTATTATATCTAGATTCAACCTTAGCCTCTCCGTAAAAAAATGCCACGCCATAGCCAAAATTTTCCATAAGTTGTATACATTTTCGACACACTATTAATAGATAAAATAATTATTTATAGCAAAAAATACAATATAGTTTTTTTATTATTGAGAAGTTTCAATAACACTTCATTTTTTTATCGTTGATTATACTAGTGTAAATCCGTTTATTATTTTTATAATAATTAACAATTCCAACATCACTGCAAAATGTAGAAGAACTTCATGTTTAAAGGCAATGGAGTTGCTGAGAATTTATTAATGGAAAAACACCTTTAATATAACGTATGAATGTATGAATGGTATGATGTCGGGACCTAGGAATTTGTGGCTTTACAAGCTGGACAATAGATTGTGTATTTTTGTATAATTATGATAAAAGTAATTTTTAAAATCGAATAACTTTTTGCTATTACACGTATGCACACACGCGCAATCATTAGGTAAGATTTATAAACAATATAGATTAAAATATTTGTATTATAATGTTAAGGCACTCAATACGCGCCATTTTTATTACCATAAACCAAACAACGATTGTTTCATCTGTGGTCCTTTGTTTAGTATTAAATTCAAGGCCAGAGTGTGTGGTCCATTACTTTTTTTTGTGACATATTTTTACGAGTCTAAATACGTGACTACGAGCAGTCGAAATCACTACGAATATGGCAACATTTTTTATTTAGATTATTTTATCACGGAAAATAAAACCTTTTTAGTGATAAATAACTTTGTGGCAAATAAATAGCTTTCGTTTTCTTAATTTATTAAAAAAATAAATGGTGTATATAAATATGATGTATATTTATATATTTTATCATACCATTACTATATTACAAGTGAAAACATTTTAGAATTCTCATACCAAGAAATAGGTTAGGTTATTCCACGATGCTGGTTGACCATACGGTTTCGTAGCAATTTTTCATCCCACTTCTAAAATTGTACACGCAAATTATTAGTCGAATACTTATATAGTCTATAACTAAATATAAAAGTTAAAAACATCCCGAAGAGAGTATATACGTATATATTCTCTTCGGGATGTTTTTAACAAAGTAGGAATACTCACCGTAGCCTCGCAATATATTTACAACAATATTATGTATATTCATGATGTAATCGATATTACTACTAATGTGTAGTTTTTACCCTACCCAATGTTAAAAAGCAAAATTATAACATATCTTTAAACGGTGACCCTTGAAGTAACTGATACAACGGTGTTCTTAGGAATAGAATTGGATTCCAAACTTCAGTGGAGTCCTCGTTTATCATCCCTAGTAGGAAGACTCAGCTCCGCTGACAGTATTATGTCATATGGCATATTACTTTGGGGTACCTAACGCTGCAGATATTGAATCTGTCTTTATTTTACAAAAGAGAGCAACTATAAATAGACCGATTTATAGTCTTGGAGCTAGACTCTCTTCGGGATGTTTTTAACAAAGTAGGAATACTCACTGTAGCGTCGCAATATATTTACAATATTATGTATATTCACAGTAACATTGATCACTCATAAAACTAGTGATCAATGTTACTGTGAATTGTATGTGCACCAGAAGTAAGGATAAGCCTATAACGCCCAGTTGCCGATTCCGCAAAGTCAATAAATCCTTCTTGGGGCAAGGTATCCGTTTCTATAATAAAATTCCTCACATATTTCTAACTTTTCCGTTTCGTGAATTCAAATCGTTTGTAAAAACTATATTGGTAAAAAGACATATTATTCGATACAAGATTTTATAGATGATAAAAAAGCGTGGAGTTAATACCTGTTGACTTCTTGGCAGGATACATTACATACATATATAATTGTATTTAACTAATATGACTATACTTTTAAAATGTTGAAAAACAGTAACTACCGAGTTTCTTGCCGGTTTTTCTCGGTACTTTCCGAACCGGTAGTAACTTCACTTAATTGTTAAATTACGATTCAAAGTGACGATTCAAGTTGTAAAAGCCTACTTGAATAAAGTTTATTTTGATTTCGATTTTGATTCATTTTCGGGCAGGATATATTATTATGTTTGACTAATATTATGTATCTCATATTTTGGAAAAGAGTAACTATTGAGTTTTGCTCGTTCTCAGTAGGATCAATATTCCGTAACGTGGGGAACTTTACGTAATTTATCTCTTTAAATAAGCGATGTTATAAACGCTTAGGTACTTGTATAAATTATATTTTGATTTTGAAATAAAAAATAATGGGATTTGGTCTTAGATTTAGTTAATAGTAATAAATACGCCAGTAGAATGTATAGTATTTATTTATTGTCGGTTTACATTTTATAAACTATTATTGTCCTGAAGTTAACAAATCGAATTTCACAATCATTTTTAAATGTCCTGCCCTGCGTGACTCTCTTTTGTTTTTTTAATAATCCGTTTGAGCGGGAAAACATCATGTATTATTTTATACAGCCATACCAATGACGTTCTACAATCGATTACACTTATAAAACCGGATACAATAAGAAAATATGAGTTTATTAAATATATAATTATAGTATAAATGAATTAGCATAAAGAAGTATTTCTAACAATAGTCATTTAATTCTAGTCGTAATAATTATTAAGCGAACACATGTAATGTCTTTTATTTGGACCAAGAGGACACAGATTATTTTGCCAATCTCCCTAAATGTTATTAAACAGCAATCTACTTGAAATTAAGCTGCATTTGTAAAATACAGTTTATATGTCAGTGTCATATGTTGCACCCTTATTCTGAGGACGTGTTCTTAGACTAAATATATACTTATTATTGTTTCTACTTTTTGACTAATTATTCAGGTATATTTTTTATTTATTACGATGCATCTACATCATTCTTTTTACTTATATTAAATCAGATTTCAACACATGTTTTTGTTTATGAAAGTATTACAATTTTACATTGAAACCGATTACAATTGAATTGAACCTTAATAAAGCAAAGTATCCTTGACCCTTGTAGGAAGTCGCACATTTTTACACGATGCTGCATTATTCTGGCCGATTTTTCGACCAGTAAATATAAAAACAATAGACTACCCTTACACATGTGGCCCTTTGTAGCTTTGATTAATGACGCCTTAATGAGGGTGACTTGGCAAGTGATTTTGGAATGGTAAAAATGCCATTTTTTTAATGATGCATAAATTTTATTATTGATTTATCAACACATGTCTGAATAATAAATGCCTTGTTCAATTAATAATAATAATTAAAAAATAAAATAAATAAAACGTCAAAGTAATTTTTGTACTGCAAATACTTGGTATAATGCTCATATTATGTAAGGTCGATTTACAAATAACATCAAATAGATTTTATATTTAAATATTATCACCTCATTTAAACATTTTCGCGCGCTTTTGCGATGTGTGACATTCGAGTTGATAGATGCATAAATAAACAGATAATAAATATTCATATAAAAAATAAAACTTACACAAATTAATATATCATTAAAGATCTGTATACACTAAAATTAGTATTGATATATTCTGGTATTGGTGTGACAAGGAACTTAACATTCTGAGTTCCAAACGTTGAAATGGTTATCACGTACTATCATTACATAAATAATGTAAAAACGTATATTTAATAAAAAAAAAACAATAGAAAATAGATACGTGTGTATTTAACATTATTTTAATTTGTCTATAAACCTGTCTGAAATTTGTTATGTTGTTTTATACATCTACTTTTGAATCTTAATTTGACTTCAAGTGATTTATAAAAGAAAAGTATTCATAGAAATATGAATTCCCGGCATTAAGTGTATGTTAGTAATTTTTTGTATTTGTTTCAGTGAAATGCTCGTACCAGCTCAGTACGTCGGTTCTCAGGGAGGCTTGACACAGTCTTTTATCCCTAATAGCTACTACAAATTGCAGGACGCCTCACACTATTTGCATGGAAACCCACATTAAAACAGTGTTGCTATATATAGAGATATAAATGTTTTAGAAGTTTCTATTTTCTAAAAAACAGTGTCATATTTAAAATAATATAGAACCTCTGATAAACCACCTTCAATTTGTATATAGATCATAAAATAGATGTATAATTTTATAACCTTACTATTTTTATGTTATAAAGTTTGTTCCAAAGTATATAGAATATAAGATTAATTAAAATATTTTATAATAAAAAAAATATTTCATAATGCTAGTATAAATTATGTATGATTCAGATGCGTTTCTTGTACTATACTAATAGCCAAATCTACTTGAATTTTTTTATTCAATTATTAGTAAATTATTATCCATAACTAGAATAGTTTTAAGATAAATAATTATAAACTTTTTAAGTTCATAAAAATCAAGCTATGCTAAGTTATCTTGCCATTAAAATGATAAATAGAATGTTTAATTTTTAGTATGTTTGTAAGTCGATCTTCTTTGGCATGGATTTTTTGTAGATTTTACTTTAAATATAATTATTGCTGTTTCAATGATCATTGTTAGATCTTTTATCAGATTATTGTTAAAAACCGATATTGTCCAGTTGCAGGATTCAAAAGTGTCAAAAATCATATCAATGTAAATATAACGGTGCTGTTAAAGTTAATCATTATGTTCTAGTCTAAAAATATTATTAAATATAACTATCAAAGAATAACAACTTTGTTTTATTTGCAAATTAGAAATTAAATAGTTTCTACCGCTATCGACAGCCGCCGGAGATGAATATATGAACAAACAAGATGTTCGGTCTATGAACACATGAACGAAATTACGATTTACAAAATTTTCGCCTCACATTATGATGCCAAACTGTTTTTAAAATAGATAATAGTGACTTATTTCTTTATAAGACATGCTGAAGCACAATGTTTACGTCATATTTTATTGAACATGACTGGTAAGAAAAATGATTATGACAGTGTTACGGTAGAAAATATATAATCCATTTGGTAACACTGACAAACTGTCAAATTGACTTTGACAGGTGACAATTTGATAAATAATATTTTGCGCAAGTCGGAAGTAGTCTTTGTTTGATCTACTTTTATAAGTTTTCAAAATTATACAACAGTTTTAATTAAATTAACAGCTAAACTATTCAATTACATAACAAACAACGAACTGTTACCCTCACATAAAGCTAGTGGATCTATAAAATATATAAAACCGTTCGTTTGAATGTCTTTCATTCATCCACTAGTGGTAAATATTGTGCTATAATGAGTGACACGAAATCTTTCGTCAATTTCTCTTGTCAGCGATGCCTTCAGCCTTTGAAACTCGACGAATCCTTGAACAACCTCGGAGAACACACAATAGCTGATTTAACACTCCAGATTCGACGAAACAACGAGGCAGATTTAGACTTACAGGCATCTAGCTTAGAACACTATGTCCCGCCTTTCCGTATGTCCGAGTCAGGTAATGGCGCTAACGGGTTCATGGTCATCTCAGACGGATGGGAGACCACCTCTATAGGTCACCAGCTACACGTCAAGGCGACTTTGTACGATTTACTCTCAAATAATTCCGATGTCGACCACCCCCTATGCGACGAATGCACTGACACGCTTCTAGAATTAATGGATAATCAATTGCGACAGACAGAAGCAGAATGGAAGGACTACAATGATTATTTAAAGAAATTAGAAGACGACAAGGAAGATTTGAACTTAGAAGGCCTTGAAAAGGAGCTCGAGGATTGGAAACAGGAACAGAACAGATTGTTACAGGAATTATCGGCATTGCAAAAAGAAGAGAAGGCAATGAAAGATGAGATAGAGGTGCAAGAGAAAGAAAAGGAGAGACTAGAAGTTGAGCAAGATATATATTGGAGAGAATACACACGGTATAGAAAGGATTTAATGACGACGGAAGATCAAATGAAGTTCTATGAATGTCAATTGTCCTACACCCAAGCTCAACTCGAGAAGCTCAAGAAGACAAACATATTTAAAGCAACGTTTCATATATCAGATTCAGGCCAATTTGGTATAATAAATAATTTCAGGCTCGGACGGCTGCCTACAGCTCCTGTTGATTGGTCAGAAATTAATGCAGCATGGGGGCAAACTGTTCTTCTCTTATCGTCATTGGCTAGAAAGATTAACTTCTGCTTCCAGAGATATAGATTAATACCATATGGTAATCATTCATACATTGAGGTGCTGGAAGATCAGAAAGTGTTGCCGTTATATGGTTCTGGCGGATTTCGATTTCTATGGGATACAAAGTTTGATGCAGCGATGGTGGCATTTTTAGATTGTTTACAACAATTCAAGGAGCAAGTTGAAAAGGGTAACACTGGTTTTTGCTTGCCTTATAGAATAGACAAAGGCAAAATTGAAGATACAGCATCCCCTCCACACGCTTATTCGATCAAAATACAATTTAATTCCGAGGAACATTGGACTAAAGCCCTTAAATATATGTTGACTAATTTGAAATGGGCTTTAACTTGGATTTCATCACAGATTAGCGAAGATAAAGTGGATACATAATTTTTATTTTGTCTGTGATATTTTATTAGATAATATTATGTTAACTCATAATTTTTGTAAATATTATAATATAATGTAGGAACAATTGTAAAAATTATATAGATACTAAAAAAAAGAGTAATGTATTCCAGTAAAAAAAAAATTATATGATTTGTCGGAAGAAGGCATTTGTTCATTTATTTTTTAACACAAAAGTAAATTAATTCTAAAATTAATGTTATAAAAAAACTGAATTTTTCCTCTGTCATATTGATTCACCATTAACTAATGTGTAATAAATTTACGTCATTACAAATCATACCAATTTAATTATTTATTATAGTTTTAGTGTATAGCAAAAAGATTTTTCCTATGAAACTTCATAATATCAAATATACATTTATACACAATATGTTAACTTTTTTAAATTCAATTATTTACACATTACTTTTATAATAGTTATGAAGTTACACGATTATTATAACTCTGTGGTAGCTAAAAAATTCATTCAAGAAAAAAATTTAAAGATTTTTTATTTAAATTTTTAAAAATATACTTTAAAAGAAACTACATTTAAACAAAAATATCTGATAAGCGCCATCTTTGAACAGTAGGCATCAAACTTATGTAAATATTATTTATAATGTTGTCTACATAATCTTAGTGATTAGATATTTAGAACTTCTGCTAGATGGCGCTGTAACGTAATTTATTGTAAAGTAACAAAAGCCCTTTGATGTTTGTTGCGAATTAATAATAAAGCGTTTACAATTATCAAAGAACAATGATGTACTATTGCGTAGTTATTTTATATGTAGGTATTATTTAATGCTTGTAGATAATGGCTTGAATTACCGTGGTAATTCTCTAATTTTTCCAATAAATACAAATAGCTTTTTTAATTAATTCGCTTACATTGCGTACCTAATTGTATAATTATTTCTGACAAAAAAATAATAAAAAATGTAACTTAATGGCAGGAGTCCTTCAGGAATCTCCAAAAATGCTGGAATTAACAAAAAATCTTATTGGTGCTAATAAAATATTTAGACTCACAAAAAAACTAAAATGTATTAAGTAATTTAGTATCTCCTTTTAATTTAAAATGATTTTAAAAAATCTGGAGTATATTTTGTATGAGCATTGCACCCGTGCAAAGCCGGGGCAGGCTAGTAATAAATAAACAATTTAAATAAATATATATAGGATATACTGGTATGAACATAGTAGAATATAGCAATTTGTATTATTGCTTCAAGTAAATATTTATATGAAAGTGCTTGTGACGAATAGCTAATATGAAGCGGTCGCTTTTACGGTAAGTAGTTTCAAGACGTTTTAATCTTCACTGCGGCAGCTAAAGCACGTTTCTGGACCAAAGTTTTGTTCTACTTCAGTTGAGGTTTAATGCTTAATGGACTTAACTAGTAATAAGGTAAATTAAACTTGACATATAATAAATAATTAATATCTATAATTATAATAATTATTAACATCATCAGTTATTCTACCACCAAACAATTGTATACAGTATTGTTGTGTTCCGGTTTGAAGGTTGAGTGAGCCAGTGTAATTAAAGGCACAAGGGACATAAATAAATAAATAAATAAATAAATAAGTATGAGACAACATCACATACATTACTCTGATCCCAATGTAAGTAGCTAAGGCACTTGTGTTATGGAAAATCAGTAGTAACGAAGGTACCACAAACGCCCAGACCCAAGACAACATAGAAAACTAATGGTAATCTACATCGACTCAGCCGGGAATCGAACCCGGGATCTCGGAGTAGCGTACCCATGAAAATCGGTGTACACACCGGGTACCTTTTGAATCTAAACATCAAATCATTGCGATGCCATATGTCATTCTCGATCGGTAAATCGATTATCGCTCACACTGAGCACACGAAAATAGATCTTAGGTGACGAACCTTTTCTTACCTCGACTGTACCTTTAAGAAAACAAAAACTGAGCTAAATCGACTCTGGTTATCAACATGTTATATTTACTATTAACTCATTTGCCGCCCTAAAGAAATAAACATTTCTCTAAACACTGAAATACTATGCATCTTATAAAATGCAATTTATAAGTTCCAGACTAAACTAACTTAGATAGATGAGGTGTATTTAAGTAAGTTAAAAGTTTACTCATGCTAAAACTCACACTGATAAGTCTGTTAAGTTAAGGAAGTTACTTTTAAGTTATGTGTTTTGTCTATATTATTAAAGTTGTGTTAGCTTTAGAATAGTTCATTTGCTAAATAATATATAACGGAGAAGCATATCCGAGTATTAAAAAATTAACAAAATTAAATTTAACAAAATAAATATTATTGTTGCATAAGTCACTCCTTATTATATCTGTTATCTACCAGTGAAACTACCGTCAAAATTGGTCCAGCCGTTCCAAATATTAGCCGCAACAAACAGACAGACAGACAAAAATTGTAAAAAATATTATTTTGGTATATCCACCGTGTACACATGTATATGCATAGTAACTATTTTATGAACAGGGTTACTAATTCATGACTTAATAAAGTAAATCACAAGAAGCAACGAGATTAAACGGAAAAACTTGCGAATTGTGAAGTATCAAAGCAAAGTGGGTTGGGATTGCAGTAAGATGTGAACAGGTAAGTGCTGTCTTCAATAAATCAGTCGCGCACTTAACTTTGCTCTTTCAACTTGGAATTTAAGAATTCTATGTGTATCTGCCGAGCCGTTTTGTAAGAACAAAACTCAGCTACACTCAAGAAAAGCCAAGTAAACAGCATCTGACAGCAAATTGACGCGATACCGTTGGTCGAGAGCATGATTAATGTTTCGCTATGTGGTACTAGTGGGTGGTGGTGGTACTAGTGGGCCTTCCGAGAAACTCAGCGCTTACTTGACTTAACAGCGCTTTGACTTGACAGCCTCCGCGCTCGAGTGGTGTGTACACCGGTTTTCATGGGTACGCCACTCCGAGGTCCCGGTTACGATTCCCAGACGAGTCAATGTAGATTATCATTATTTTTCTATGTTGTCTTGGGTCTGGGTGTGTGGTTGTCTTGGGTTTGTGTTACCGTCGTTACTTCTGATTTTCAATAACACATGATAGTGTTGTATTATAATTGAGTTTTGATTTATTTTATTTTATTATTATTTTATTTGAGTTATTGAGTTATTAACAAATGCATGACACACGTCAATCTAAATAGGTTATACGAATTGTAATAGTGATAAGGCTTCTTATGTGTTACAATTTATACTTTAATTATTAAAATAGAATCAAAATCAGTTTTAAATATTATTTAGACGACATACTTATTCTTTTTAATTGTCAAAATCATGTATCGAATATACAGAAAATATCGATGGTATTTTTTCATTATTTATTTATTTATTTTAAGGTATAGCTTGGTGGACGAGCATATGGGCCATCTGATGGTAAGTCACCATCACCCATAGACAATAACGCTGTAAGAAATATTAACTAAGTATTCCTTACATCGTCAATCTGCCACCAACCTTGGGCACTAAAATGTTATGTCCCTTGTGCCTTTTTCTTTTTTAAAACGAAATTACCCGATCGCACTTGATGCGAGACCTTTATTGGACTGACCGATGATGAGTGCGTCAGAATACTGAATAGAATACTTACTAAAAAGTCAGCGGTACACACTTGGAGAGGCGTCAAGGGATCCCTTGGCAGTTATACGTCTAGTTTGTAATGTTCTACGAAAGTGTCTTCAATCTACAGTTACACGGTTACCTGTCTTATTTACTTGTACAGCCTTATTCGCACTTATACAGCTTTAGTATTATTTTATGTCAATGATATTCTAATAAACAGATATGTTATATCCATACTAAACAACAGAAAAAAGTGTGCCGCGCCGGGGACCGTTACTACATAATTATGATGTATTATAACGTATTACTGGCATAATTGTGCTGAAAACAACTAAAGGCAAACGTCCCAATTAAGACGTTTTCTAGTCTTGACTTTTTGCTCGTTAATGACATATCTCTTTACTAGAACATCATTGTCTTATGTAGTAAGATTCTGTCTGCGGATTGGTTAAAAATATTTTCACTGCAATATCATTGGTGTTTGGAAAATTAAGGAAGGTTTTAATATTAAAGATATCTCTTTTGTAATGTCTACTGAAAGTTTTACACACTTTATCTCTTTTATATTATTATGTTACAGTATTGCATTATATGTAAATCTACCACTAGTTCGGAAACTAGGTTGTATTGAGAATAACAGGAAAGAAAATAAGCAAATAGTTACTCTTTTCCATCGTTTTAATTACCCACATTTCTTGGTGGTTGACCAATTATTCTACTGCCAAATAACAGTACTCAGTTTTGTTGTGTTCCGGTTTGAAGGGTGAGCCAGTGTAACTACAGGCACAAGGGACATAAAATCTTAGTTCCCAAGGTTGGTGGCGCATTGACGATGTAAAGAATAGTTAATATTTCTTACAGCGTCATTGTCTATGGGTGATGGTGACCACTTACCATCAGGTGGCCCATATGCTCGTCCACCAACCTATACCAATAAAAAAAACTTTGTAATGATATGTCGTAAATAAACAAATTCTGTAGATTTAGTATTTTATTGCACCCGTGCGAAGCCGGGGCGGGTGACTAGTTCAATATAAAGGTTTTACGTACTTATTATACCCGTACGAACCCAGGTCTGGTAGTTAATACAGTAAAGCGTACGCACACTTGAAATCATATTAATTACTCACAGGCACATATTCCCATCAATCAGTGATGTGGAATTCAGAAATTAACTTTGATTCCCTTCATATTGAGGGAGTTAATTTCCTATATTATCTAATATATTGCTATGCTATGTAATAACTCACTTTGTATGTCACTTGAAATGTTGGAACTCACTTTATGATGATACAGGATTTTGATCCGTGTATTCTTCAAATGTTGATATCATTATCTTCAAATTCGCATATCAATACCTTCGCTATATAACTTTCTGTTGTTTTATCATCATGATCTGTGGTTCTAGTTTGTTCGTTGGCCTCAATTAGTTGTTTCAAACATGTGTTGGTGACGAGCAATAGTCTTGAAGGTCATGATTACTCAAATGTTGGAGTCAAAGTTGTAAAGTAAAGTAAAGTAAAGTAACAGCCTGTATATTTCCCACTGCTGAGATAAGGCCTCCTCTTCCATTAAGGAGAGGGTTTGGAACATATTCCACCACGCTGTTCCAATGCGGGTTGGTGGAATGCACATGTGGCAGAATTTCGATGAAATTAGACACATGCAGGTTTCCTCACGATGTTTTCCTTCACCGCCGAGTGCGAGATGAATTATAAACACAAATTAAGCACATATATATATATATATATATAGTGGTGCTTGCCTGGGCTTGAACCCGCAATCATCGGTTAAGATGCACGCGTTCTAACCACTGGGCCATTTCAGCTCTAAGAGTCAAAGTTGAACCAATGCGTATGTCGCCAATACGCCACCAACCTTGGGAACTGAGGCAGGAGGCTCGTTCAGTTTTCTTCGGTTTTGGGCTTTCTTCGAAAAATACTGCTAGCATTCTTAACATTTTTCACGCGCTCTTGATTTATATAATAGCAATTTTTATTTCATATGTAAATATATCATCGATACAAATTCTTATATTAATAAATTTACATATACATACCTGTAAAAAGTCATGAAAACAATTGACTCGTCTAAACATACTCGTATACTGAAATTGGAGTATCTGTTTGTAATATTAAACTAACCGCTTGTTATTAAATGCTGTAAATCTGTCAGTCTGTTTCTTCCGGCTAATCTCTGGAACGGCTGGACCGATTTTGACGGGACTCTCACTGGCAGATAACTGATGTAATAAGTAGTAATTTAGGCAAAAACAATAACATTTTTGTTAAATTCAAAAGCGTACGAAGTCGAGGGCAAAGCTATTTATGCCATGAAATTTGATATAGATATATTAAGAAATATTTTAAAGTGTTATTATAAGATGGCCAAGTAACTTTAACATTATGGAAAATATTATATTTTCTAATAATAAATTTGTGGAACAATATAAAGCCACGGTATTCCTAGAAAATGGTTCTGTTAGAGATTAAAATTGAGATTAAGAGTTAGGTTAAAGATTTAAAGATTAAGAGTGAGATTTAGAGGTGGAATTTTTCAACGGAACGAGAATTGTCACAATTAATTATAGTAGAATTTAATTCCAGTTAAACCAGGTTGACTTACAGCCATTTTAAACGTAGTTTTATTGGAACTGTAACTACTTTGTACGAGATACGCTGTTATCAGCGAAGTCTGAATATTTATAATATACATGTAGTCGAGAGCGGTTTCGATTGCGTTTTAGGGTGTTGGTTGTCATGTGTTAGGCAAAAGAATAGCCTATGTGCTTTTTTAGAGTTCAAATTTGCTTAGTATCAAATTTCTTTAAATTCGGATCAGCGGTTTTGTCCTGAAAGAGTGACGGTCAGAGTTACTTTAATATTTATAATATTAATATAGAAATATAGATTTATAAAATATACCTATGTCCAATATACATCTTCGGAAGTTCAAATTCTGCCACATGTGTATTCCACCAACCCGCATTGGAACAGCGTGGTGGAATATGTTCCGAACCTTCTCCTAAAAGGGAGAGGAGGCCTTTGGCCCAGCAGTGGAAATTTACAGGCTGTTGTTGTTGTTGTTGTTTCTCGTGATAATTGTAAATATTTGTGCCTTAGTTGACATCATACTCAATTACAAGCTCCCACAGTGTGCTATGCATAAAAATATACTCGATGGAGTCAAGATGGCCCAGTGATTAGAACGCATGCATCCTAACCGATGATTGCGGGTTCAAACCCAGACATCACTGAATATTCATGTGCTTAATTTGTCTTTATAATTCATCTCGTACTCAGCGGTGAAGGAAAACATCGTGAGGAAACCTACATGTGTCTAATTTCATAGAAAATCTGCCACATGTGTATTCCAGCAATTGGAACAGCGTGGTGAAATATGTTCCAAACCTTCTATTCAAAGGGAGAGAAGGCCTTAGCCCAGTAGTAAGAAATTTACAGGCTGTTGTTGTTATAGTTAGTTATGCTACGTGTTCAAATTTGTAATGGTGCATACCATACGCATATTAGCGATTATTTTACAGAGTTGACAAGTTGAAGGCTACGCCGTTTTAAGCATGATAACCGTTGGAAAAAAAGTTTTTGAATAGAGGCCACGCCTTGTAAAAGGGTAATTAGGTCGCTCTCGACTTACGACTTGAAAAAGTCAGCAAAACCAATAGTTTTTGAGGAAATAAATCCAGCCTGAATGCCGCCTATTAAAAGAGACCAGCTGTGGCGCTTTAAAAGCTGATGGATTGACGGCTTTATAGTGTACGACTATGTAGTGAGTGTTGTGTACTGGTTTTCATGGGCACGCTACACCGAAGTTCCCGTGTTCGATTCCTGACCGAGTCAATGTAGAAAATTTATTAGTTTTCTATGTTGTTTTGGGTCTGGGCGTTTGTGGTACCGTCGTTACTTCTGATTTTCCATAACAAAAGTGCTTTAGCTACTTACATTGGGGTCAGAGTAATTTATGTGGTGTTGTCCAATATTTATTTATTTATATAAAAATATAGTGATATATTGTGATAAATACTATACCGGTGACATATTAACAAATTACTAAAACGACTTGTTAGTAGACTTTGTAGACTCTCGTCTGTTTTATTCAAGAAGAAACTATATTCAACATTTTTTCGAATATACATTTTCTATCTGTGAAGAATATTTGAAATTTCTTTTTATCTGTGTTTAAAGGAAGCTTAATTTAAATTCTCATTAAACTCATAATTAAAAACGTTCACGTTTCTTTAAATATATATTTTTTCTTTCAGAGGATACTAATATTAAATCTTGATTACATTCTAGATTACACAGTGTTAGATAACTATTATATTTTGATAAACAGTTCATCTTTTGATTAAATATCAATATATATTATAAACAATGATATTCTAATAAACAGATATGTTATATCCACACTAAACAACAGAAAAAAGTGTGCCGCGCCGGGGACCGTTTATTTTACATTTCGTTACAAGTAAATGCTTGATAAAAACAATAAGTAAAAGGGATAACTAGATGTTTTAATTACGCAAAACGTATTACTACGTAATTATGATGTATTGTAACGTATTACTACGTAAAACGAATAAAGGCAAACGTCCCTATTAGGACGTTTTCTAGTCTTCACGTTTTGCGCGTTAATAACATATTTGTTTACTACAACATCATTGATTATAAAACAAAGTTACCGACCGCGTCAGTCTGTCTGTTTATATTCGATAAACTCTAAAACTACTGAATGGATTTTGATGCCATTTTCACTAATAGATAGAGACATTCATAAGGAAGGTTTAGATATAATATTCATTAAGATTTTTGTGTAAATAAATTGAAATAGAACGACAGTTGATGCTATTGCTTCTCTCCGAACATGTTTAACATGTTCGGAGAGAAGCAATAAAAATAAAAATATAAAAAAATATATGTGTCCACCCGTGCGAAGCCGGGATGAGCCACTAGTAATTTATAAAAACTAAAATTTATAAATACATTGAATGTGGAGATGGTCTAGCCGACAAATTCAAATCCAGGAAAGCATTTATAAGCATAATTTAAATAAATATTGAAATCTGCATAATGTTAGATGTTTACCATCCTGTATACGAGCAGCTTCAGTTATTACTCAGTATTGTTGTGTTCCGGTTTGAAGGGTGAGTGAGCCAGTGTAACTACAGGCACAAGGGACATAACATCTTAGTTCCCAAGGTTGGTGGTGCATTGACGATGTAAGGAATTGTAATATTTCTTACAGCGTCACTGTCTATGGGTGATGGTGACCACTTACTATTAGGTGACCCATATGCTCGACGCCAAACTATATCATAAAAAAAGCTATGTGGTACCAACTATCGCTCCTTTATCAGAAGAGGAGAATTTCATCCCTTAAATATATTTAATAAAAGCAATAAATATTTCATTAAACTAAACGTAAATAAGTCAGCTATATACTATTAAAATATATATACTAAATGAAATTGTTGACAAAAGATTTTATTTATAATATAACAGCCTTCCATGAACCCTTAAAATGAGGAATAAATTCATTGTAATTAAATATTGTTTACCGATATTAATAATAGGATACCATAAAATTGTCGATTGACAAATTTACATTCTGTAATTGAATATAACAATATAATAAAAATCGTATTTTTAGTCTGTGACGCAAAAAAAGGAAATAAAATAAAAATCCTTTTTTTGTAATATTTACAAACAATAGACAAAGAATTCTATAAAATATTTATTTATACGGATTCATGGCTTTCCTATAGCATAAGACACTGGCGTGTATTGGATGTATTAAAAAATACCTGAATTAGATAACACAATCACACAGAATGAATGAATGTTTGAATGAATTCATAGTCATTCTCATTTAAGGATATTGTAAGGATTCTAACGACACAAAATACGCTTGAACCTGTTCTGCTATTTAGAGGTTACGGTTAAACATATATATACATAAATATATACTTTAAAATAATTACACTCCTTTTTGGACAGCTGAGTAAGAAAAAGATAATCTTTAGTTACCAAAACTAGATAGAAAACTAATTACTCTGACGATAATATTGCACAGAAGTTAAATATAAATACCAATGTAGCAGTGTATAGATATAACGTTGCCTTTTTTGAAGAGAAAGCTTGGAGCATATTTGTCTATACGATAGGTTTCCTCACAATTTTCGCCGAGCACGAGATGAATTTTATTAAATATGAACATGAAAATTGGGGCTGGCCCGCGTTTTCAGGACTGGCCTTAATCAATTTGGAGTTCTGGGATGGATATGATTTCGGTGCCCTTTTATAATATGACCAGGGTTGGACCGGCTAGGTCCGAATGGTCCTCTAGAAACCCTGGAAAGTTCTGTTTTTTTGTAGCAAGTGTAGTTGCTGTGAGTTGAAGACTGATTCTAAAGAAACGCTTGTAGTATTGAGTGTATGTAAAACTGAATGCAGGAGACTCCTGATCTCGACGTCCGTTAAATTTGGCACTCTGGTCCGTGGCCCCATCGCGCAACTCCCTAACGCCTGCTCTGGTTATACAACGCCGAGACTTTTGGTTATACAACGCCGTTTAAGGACGAGTTACAACAAATTAGATAACAGCTACGAAAACTTTCTCCAAGAAAATAATTAATAGTAGACTTCTATTTTCAACCAAAGAGGGAAACACATATATATGTATGTATATTTAATTTATGTGTCACATTTAGATCTCTCGAAAGATTGTAAACTATGACAAAATGCTTACAGTTTATTATTTTGTAGTAGATTATTATCTAACCAACATATTTATAATAGATATATAATATATAATATTTTGTGAGCTGAGATGGCCCAGTGTTTAGAACGCGTGCATTTTAACCGATGATTGCGGGTTCAAACTCAAGCACCACTGTGCGTAATTTGTCTTTATAATTCATCTCGAGCTCAGCGGTGAAGGAAAACATCGTGAGGAAACCTGTATGTGTCTAATTTCATCGAAATTCTGCCACATGTGCATTCCACCAACCCGCATTGGAACAGCGTGGTGGAATATGTTCCAAACCCTCTCCTTAATAAAAGAAGAGGCCTTATCTGAGCAGTGGGAAATGTACAGGCTGTTACTTATATTTATAATAAATTAGGTGTCGCTCGCGGTTTTGCTAGCTTTTTGGGGGTTTGGTTGTTATATGGCGTATAAAGGCGTATTATTCGATACAAGATTTTGTAGATGACATAAAAAAGCGTGGAAAAAAATGAATACCTGTTGACTTCCAGGTAGGATATTCAGTCTTCCAGCTAGAGACTCTCTTCGGGATGTTTTTAACAGAGTAGGAATACTCACTGTTGCGTCGCAATATATTTACAACAATATCATGTATATTCACAGTAACATTGATCACTTTGATAAAATCAGTGATAAGCATTGTGTATGCACTAGAAGTAAGGATAAGCTTATAACGCCAAGTTTCCGAGTCCGCAAAGTCAATAAATGTTTCTTGGGGCAAGGTATCCATTTCTATAATAAAATTCCGCAGACATTTTTAACTTTGCCGTCTCGTAACATTGATAAAAAAGGCGTATTATTCGATACAAGATTTTGTAGATGATAAAAAAGCGTGGAATTAATACCTGTTGACTTCCAGGCAGGATATATTAATTTAAATAATTTTATTAACTAACATGACTGTATTTTTTTTAAATGTTGAAAATGTGTAACTATTTAGTTTCTTGCCGGTTCTTCTCGGTAGAATCTACTTTCCGAACCGGTGGTAGCTTCAATTAATTGTTAAATGACGATTCAAAAGTGCTTGTAAAAGCCCATTTAAAAAAAGTTTATTTTGATTCAAGGGTAGTTTGATGAAGACTCCGGCTCCATATATAACAATAACTATAACTACGTTGTATAATCGTAAATCGACTTTTAAGAAGACTAATATTTTTCATTTCATTTTACCTAGGAGGACTCTAAAAAATATGTTAAATATGCAATTATTTTTATTGCTTTTTAGTGCATTTTTCTTTTTGTTAAAATTTTTTTTATTAATTCGATTATTTTGTCCGGAATAATTTGGTCACTTACTCGGCAGCTACTACACTGATTGACATAAAAATTATCAATATATATAAAATTAATTTCCGTGCAAAAGTCGGCTTCTCTAAGCAAGCTTTGACTAAGCAAGCGATGTCTTTCAGACAACCTTCGTATAAGTTCTACAAAGGACATATCAGAAGAGTTGGTGAAGTAAATAAACATGTATTTTAAAATTTTAAATAAATTTGCATTATAATCTGTCTCACGAGATTGTAAACTGTCGTATAAAAATGGATCGTGAACGACAAATGCACTAAAAATATAACGATTTAATTTTACATTATTATTCATTATTTGGTTAGGTTGCGTTAGAGTATTTAAAATTTAACACAAATTCACTTGGATAATAATAATCCAAAGCTTTAAGTTTCATCACAGGCCTCTATCAAGAAGTAAATATAATTTCTGACACGGCTATACCATTCCGATTTATATAGCAATATCTTGTTCTAGTAAGTAAATTTACACAACGGAATTGAACACGTCTGTATAAAACTACAGTCACACTTGTGCATGATATAACTATTACAAACGTAAACTCTACCGTCACGTATCACGTACACATGTGTGGTTGTAGCTTTATAACTTCGAAATACATTTTCCATTCGCCTTGTTGATAATGTTGTGGTTATTTTTAACCGATTTCTAAAACGTTAATAGAATTCAATTTTTTTGGAGCATGCTGATCCATTTAGGCTTCCAAGCACGTGTGCTTATTGTGTGTATGTTGGTATGTTTATCCACGAATTACTCGAAAACCAAAAGGATTTAAAGAAATTAAGATATTGACTGTTGCTTCTCAATAAATATTTTGTAATGTTTTGTATGTACGGAAAAATATTAATGTTTTTATGAGAAAATGTGATTCTCATAACATTGGTACAAGGAACAAACACAATCTTGTTACTCCTGTTACTCGACTGCATAGAGTCAGTAACTCTTTTGTGGGGCAATGTATACGCTTCTACAACAGGATCCCAGAAAGCGTTCAAAATGCTTCTGTCGGCCAAATTTAAAAAAATTGTTAAGGAACGCTTGTGTGCAAAAGGTTACTATACAATTAGCGAGTTTATGTTTGATAGCACATTTTGGGAATGAAACGATCGCCTCCTGGCTATTTCTAATCATACACTACTATGTACCTTATTAATTTGACAAAAAAAAAAATAACAAAAAAAAAGCCCGCTGAGTTTCTTTCGCCGGTTCTTCTCAGGTCAGGGTGTTCCTTTTTCCGAACCGGTGGTAGTGTTTATTTGACAATCAATAAGTAAGTGTTATGCTTCTATATTGAATAAAGGAATTTGAGTTTGAGTTTGAGTTTATAAAAAAAAAATACTGTTACTGAATACAAATAAATGTTTTATTGAATTATTTTAAGTTGTTGTTTTATTTTATTCAAAAAAATCAGCTTGGAGTTCGACGTTGAAGATTTTGTAGGGATCGTTGATTCGTACGTTCGTGAACTGGTCTTTGGAACAGTCGTGCCCGTTGCACTGTTGGGAAAATAAGTTATATACACTATAAAAGTATGTAA
Organism: Vanessa cardui; assembly: GCF_905220365.1. NCBI lineage: Eukaryota > Metazoa > Arthropoda > Insecta > Lepidoptera > Nymphalidae > Vanessa > Vanessa cardui. Next base: position 3,080,725 of record NC_061148.1, read on the forward strand.
AATATGTTCTTTATCATAAATTAACTTTTATATCAAATCAAAGACAAATTGTGCTAAAACTTAAACCAATTACGTTATAGCTAAATTAATGACAGTTTAAAGAACGAGGTAAAATATAAAGGCAGATAAAAAGGGGTTTTGTGGAAATAGAAAAGATTCGGTCAATACAAATAAAGTTAAAAGAAGAATTTTAATATTATTTGTTACGCTTTAGTGTCTAGTGTCTAGTGTGTTCATGTAATATAACAATTTTTAGAGATACATAGGGAGAGGAAGAGAGGAGAAAAGAGTGAAGCATGCTATAAGCATACTAGTAGCGTATAACATTTAATAATATCGCCTTCCTATCCTAAGGGGATATAATTGGGGATGTTTACTTGGTGGTAGGGCTTTCTGCAAGCCCGTCTGGGTAGCTACCACCCACTCATCAGTTATTCTACCGCCAAATAATAGTACTCAGTATTGTTGTGTTCCGGTTTGAAGGGTGAGTGAGCCAGTGTAACCACAGGCACAAGGGACGTAACATCTTAGTTCCCAAGGTTGGTGACACATTGACGATGTAAGGAATAGTTAATATTTCTTACAGCGACATTGTCTATGGGTGATGGTGACCACTTACCATCAGGTGGCCCATATGCTCGTCAGCCAACCTATACCATAAAAAAAAAGTTTGACGTCAATTATGAAATTGTTGGTTTCAATGTTTAGACTGTTAAATAAGTATATTGTACCAAAAACGATGATTTTTTTGTATATGTTTATTTAAGTAAATTTATTTATCAGTCTTATAGTTATTTAAAAAAGGCTTATTTCAAGTGCAACAATATTTTATGTGATATCCCTTTAGATTCAGCTAGTAGTTTAATCTGTACTTATATTATAAATGTGAAAGTAACTCTGTCTGTCTGTCTGTCACTCTTTCACTACCAAACCGCTGAACCGAATTTGATGAAATTTGGTATGAAGCAAATCTGAACTCCAAAGATTCCATAGGCTACTTATTTGCCTAATACATGATAAATGTACCCCTTAAACGCGAGCGAAACCGCTGGTGACAACTAGTAAATAATACCAGACTTACACTAGTCCTGCAACCCGGTCCTGCGCACTATAAAAAAATAAATAACATATAATAAGATATAACAGTCTCGTGAAAAAGACACTGTAAGACCTCAAAATATCTCGTTTTAAATACTATAAAACACCTAAGGCACCTAAGGAGCTGAGATGGCCCAGTGGTTAGAACGCGTGCATCTTAACCGATGATTTCGGGTTCAAACCCACGCAGGCACCACTATGTATGTATGCTAAATTGTGTTTATAATTCATCTCGTGCTCGGCGGTGAAGGAAAACATCGTGAGGACATCTGTATGTTTCTAATCTCATCGAAATTCAGCCACATGTGCATTCCACCAACTCGCATTGGTACAGAGTGGTGGAATATGTTCCAAACACTCCCCTTAATGGGAGAGGAGACCTTAGCCCAGCAGTGGGAAATTTACCACGCTGTTACTTTACTTTTTTTTACTTTAAGGCTTTAATTACATTACTATTTATTTTATTTTATTAAAACTTTAAAGCAGAAATTCCTCCTTTAGTTACATTGTTTCAAAGGTACGAACCTTCGCCATACATACTTCACCGACGCACTGAAAATAAACAATTATTGGTTAATAAATAAAATTTCATTTGAAATTGTTACATAGTATAAAACAAAGTCGCTTACCCTCGTCCGTCCATATGAATGCTCATATCTTTGAAATTACGCAACGGATTTTGATGCGGTTTTTAATAATAGATAGAGTGATTCGAGAGGAAATTTTTTGTATATAATACATGGACAATATAATTAAGAAACACTGATAATTTTATAGGTTTTTAATGTGATGTCGTAAACAAATTCTAAAAAATACCCTTTATTGTACAGCAATAAATAAATAATTTAAACACGATTGAGAAAGATGCACAAGAGGCGGCCTTATCGCTAAAATAGCGACCTCTTCCAACCTTAATGTAAAGAAATAGATATAGAAAGAGTATATTTAGTATCAGTATTGCACGCTAAGCCGGGGCGGATCGCTATTTAAAAATAAAATCACTTACCAATGACGTACAGTTTTTGCCGGAACACTATAAGAAATATATATATTTTGATAGTTTCCATACTAAAGTAGTTAAAGTAAAGTAACAGCCGGTAAATTTATCCACTGCTGGGCTAAGGCCTCCTCTTCCATTAAGGGTTTGGAACATATTCTACCATGCTGTTCCAATGCGGGTTGGTGGAATGCACATGTGGCAGAATTTCGATGATATTAGACACTTGCAGGTTTCCTCACGATGTTTTCCTTCACCGCCGAGCACGAGATGAATTTTAAACACAAATTAAGCACATATTTATAGTGGTGCTTGCCTGGGCTTGAATCGGAATTAATCGGTTAAGATACACGCGTTCTAACCACTGGGCCATCTCAGCTCGTAATTCTAAAAGCAAATAGACGGAGTCGTCTTTAACCTATTGGTGGCCCTGGGCGTATATGGGGCATATCTAACTTTGAACACTATTTTGTTAGAACAGATAAAGAAACATTCATTATTTCAATTTGCGAATAAATAATGCATTGTTGTAATCATAGTAACTGATTTATTATACTATCTTTGTAGGTTTCTGGATCTATCGGTAAAATTCATGCATATTTTCGAAATCATTATTTTGAAAATTCCTTTTTTTTATGTAATAGGTTGGCGGACGAGCATATAGGCCACCTGATGGTAAGTGGTCACCATCACCCATAGACAATGACGCTGTAAGAAATATTAACTATTCCTTACATCGTCAATGCGCCACCAACCTTGGTAACTAAGATGCTATATCCCTTGTGCCTGTTGTTACACTGGCTCACTCGCCCTTTAAACCGGAACACAACAGTACTGCGTACTGTTGTTTAGCGGTAGATTGTCTGATGAGTGGGTGGTACCTACTTAAGCTAATTTACTTGATACTTACACTCGCTTGACATACATCACCGTTACACTGAAAATGGTTTATATTTTAATTAACATAATAATATAATTAATTAGTTTATTTTTAATACTGGCAAGACAGCTACAAAGCCAGAATGAACCGGAAAATTCTGTGTTACCAAATATAAAAATGTTAAGAGTTGTAATACATACTCTTATTTTTTTTATTATTAGAAAGGCCAAGAAGATATTTTAAGTTCACAAGAGTTATAATAGTATTTCTGAACATCAAACTCATATAATGATTTACTCAAGGCTTTACGACATTTGAATCGTCATTTAACAAACTATATTCAGTGAAGCTGCCGGTTCAGAATGCAGACAAGAAACTGAGTAGTTACTATAATGAGGGTTAATATTTATAAGATAATATTTATAAGATTTTTATGTACAAAGATACTTCGCTACGGAGAATGTAAATAACTGAAACGGTTTAAATATATATTACTATTATTATTATTATGAATCTATGTTACATAATATTTGACTTAAATAAGAATTAAATCAAAATAATATACCACTGCTACAGTATTTTCTCCATTTGTCTGAAATACAATAAACATAATACACAATTATAAAAAATAAATTAAGATTTATACATATAAATACTATGGCTTCGTGTACATTGCGCCGCGGCACCGGTGACGAATCGCAAGTTTAAAGTAAAGTAACAGCCTGTAATCTTCCCACTGCTGGGATAAGGCCTCCTCTTCCATTAAAGAGAGGGTTTGTAACATATTCCACCACGCTGTTCCAATGAGGGTTGGTGGAATGCACATGTGGCAGAACTTCGATGAAATTAGACACATGCAGGTTTCTTCACGATGTTTTCCTTCACTGCCGAAAACGAGATGAATTATAAACACAAATTAAGCACATATATATATGTATATAGTGGTGCTTGCCTAGGTTTGAACCCGCAATCCTCGGTTAAGATGCACGCGTTCTAACCACTGGGCCATCTCAGCTCCTCGTAGTTTATATTCTGTAAATAAAAAACCGCAAAAGAACCGCAATCGGACCGCTTAATGCTGAAGGCTTTGCAGATAATTACTACAAAGCTTTTCAAATTAAGATGGATTGGTATTTTTATTCGTTTAAAAAGTCCAGATCGATGAAAATTAATTTGGCTATAACACCAAAAATTATTTTGTTATACAAAAGTAAAATTCAATATAACGTATTTAAATTAATGATTTTTTTTAGTTCCGGTTTAAAGGTCGAGGGAGCCAGTGTTCCTACAGGCACAAGGTACGTAATGCCGTATAGGTAACAATTAGATGTTAGATACGGCTCGTGTCTATAGGCAGTAGTGGTCAATAACCATTTTCTGGCCTATTTGCCTGTCCACCTACTGAGGTAAAAACAAATTTATAAAATTGAAAAAAAAAAAATCTTAGGTGAGCATAATTTGATGTGCAGAATTAATATTAACTAGTGACCGCCCCGGCTGCGAATGAGTACTTGATATGTATCGTTATATTATGACCAATTTTTTTATGGTATAGGTTGGCGGACGAGCTTATGGGCCATTTGATGGTAAACGGTCACTGTCACCCACAGACGCTGTAAGAAATATTAAGTATTCCTTACGTCGTCAATGTGCCACCAACCTTGGGAACCAAGATGTTATGTCCCTTGTACCTGTAGTTACACTGGCTCACTCACCCTTCAAACCGGAACACAACAATACTGAGTACTGTTATTTGGCGGTAGAATAACTGATGAGTGGGTGGTACCTACCCAGACGGGCTGGCACAAAGCTACCACCAAGTAACATTAAAAAAATTACATAAAATCGTTGTAAATTGTAGCCTACTTGTTATTCTGATGTACAAACTATATTGTTGTAAAATTTCATCCAAATCCGTTCATTAGTTTGTTCGTTAAAGACTAACAAACAACATACATCCATTCTTAGAAACGTTCGCATTTATAATATTAGTAGGATTTAACAAAGTAACACTGTTTTCATGTGTGATTGTAGATGATAAAAAAGCGTGGAATTAATACCTGTTGCCTTCCAGGCAGGATATATTAATTTAAATAATTGTATTAACTGACATGACTTTGTATTTTTTAAATGTTGAATAAATAAAATTTTAACAAAAAGAAAAACCGACCTCAAACAAAACACTTTTTTAAAACAAATAAAAATGCACTAAAAAATAATAAAAATAATTGCATATTTTACATATTTTTTAGAGTCCTCCTAGGTAAAATGAAATGAAAAATATTCGACTACTTAAAAGTCGATTTACGATTATATAATGTAGTTATAATTATTGGTATATTTGGAGCCGGTGTCAACTACGGTGCCCTTGCCCGAACAATCAAAAGAAAGAAGCGATACGAGCCCCTTGATTGATCCAGTATATTATTGTGTAAAAGGTAATTTGTAAAAAACATATTTATTAAAGTATTCTCGTATTGTTTTTGATAGATATACTGTAGGGTTTTATTGGCTGACACCAACTCCAAATATAACAATAATTATAACTACATTATATAATCGTAAATCGACTTTTAAGTAGTCGAATATTTTTCATTTCATTTTACCTAGGGGGACTCTAAAAAATATGTAAAATATGCAATTATTTTTATTATTTTTTTAGTGCATTTTTAATTGTTTTAAAAAAGTGTTTTGTTTGAAGTCGGTTTTTCTTTTTGTTAAAATTTTATTTATTTTTTGATTTTAAGTGAAACTGATGTTGACTAACTATTTTTTTTTATATGGATAGATTAAGCGTTTCGTTTATATGAGTCAGAAACTACTTCGAGGACAATTTCAAAGGAAACTTGCGAATAAAGCAAAAATATACTTTCGAAAATGCGGATTTAATACGTCATGCGGCGTAAACTACAAGGATCCCTCGAAAGAGCTGTAATCGACCTCAGCAAAAAAACTTTGAAAAAGACCAACTATATTTCGTACATCATATGACATCACATCACATACACAAAAATTGATTAAAGATAGTAAGAAATTCTGCCCCATATCGCACCCTAACTGTGAGCCGTATAGGATTTCCATCACTACATAGTATATAAATAAAATTTTAACAAAAAGAAAAACCGACTTCAAACAAAACACTATTTTAAAACAAATAAAAATGTACTAAAAAGTAATAAAAATAATTGCATATTTAATATATTTTTGAGAGTCCTCCTAGGTAAAATGAAATGAAAAATATTAGACTACTTAAAAGTCGATTTACGGTTATATAACGTAGTTATAGTTATTGTTATATTTGGAGCCGGTGTCAGCCATAGGCACACGCTTCAACAATCAAAAGAAAGAAGCGATACGAGCCTCTTGATTGAACCAGTATAATATCGTATAAAAGGTAATTTGTAAGAAACATTTCTTAAAGTATTCTCGTATTGTTTTTTGATAGGTATAGTATAGGGTTGGCTGACACCGACTCCAAATATAGCAATAATTATAACTACATTATATAATCGTAAATTGACTTTTAAGTAGTCTAATATTTTTCATTTCATTTTACCTAGGAGAACTCTCAAAAATATATTAAATATGCAATTATTTTTATTACTTTTTAGTACATTTTTATTTGTTTTAAAATAGTGTTTTGTTTGAAGTCAGTTTTTCTTTTTGTTAAAATTTTATTTATTTTTCAACCGACTTCCAAAAGGAGGAGGTTATCAATTCGTCTGTATTTTTTTTTTTTTTTTTTTTTTATGTTTGTTACCTCATAACTTTTCACTGGGTGGACCGATTTTGATAATTTTTTTTTGTTTGAAAGGTAGTGCTTCCCGTGGGGTCCCATTTTTTTTATTTTTTTTTCCGATTATGGTATCCATGTGAAAACGACATAAGTCTTAAATTTGCATTATGTATATGCGCGACAAATAGGTGAATAACTGAAAATAACGTTAACCAATTTTGATAATTCTTTTTTTATTATAAAACATATACTTCAAGGGTAATTTGGTGAAAGTTTGGTAAGGTTCTGAGCACAGGATCCATGACAAAGTAACGGAACGGAAGGGAACGGAACAATTCTGAGGAGCACGTTAGCGATACTCGGTCGAATCTTTTATTTATAGGTTATTTGGATATTTGAGTCACCTTCCGTAATGTGGTTATGTTTATGTAATTATCATAGTCGAATATTATAATCAACTAGCTACCCACCCCGGCTTCGCACGAGTGCAATACTGATACTAAATATACTACAGAATTTCTTTATTTACGACATCACATCGCAAACTTCTAAAATTATCAGTGTTTCTTTACTATATTGTTCATGTATTATATACACAAACCTTCCCCTTGAATCACACTATCTTTTAAAAAAAACCGCATCAAAATCCGTTGCGTAGATTTAAAGATATAGGGACAGAGAAAGCGACTTTGTTTTATACTATGTAGTGATGGAACTCCTATACGGCTCGCAGTTAGGGTGCGATATGGGGCAGAATTTCTTACTATCTTTAATCAAATTTTGTGTATGTGATGTGATGTCACATGATGTCCGAAATATAGTTGGTCTTTTTCAAAGTTTTTTTGCTGAGTTCGATTACAGCTCTTTCGAGGGATCCTTGTAGTTTACGCCACGTGACGTATTAAATCCGCATTTTCGAAAGTCTATTTTTGCTTTATTCGCAAGTTTCCTTTGAAATTGTCCTCGAAGTAGTTTCTGACTCATATAAACGGAACGCTTAATCTATCCATATTAAAAAAAATTAGTTAGTCAACATCAGCTTCACTTAAAATCAAAAAAATAAATAAAATTTTAACAAAAAGAAAAACCGACTTCCAACAAAACACTATTTTAAAACAAATGAATATGCACGAAAAAGTAATAAAAATAATTGCGTATTCAACATATTTTTTAGAGTCTTCCTAAGTTAAATGAAATGAAAAATATTAGACTACTTAAAAGTCGATTAACGATTATATCATGTAGTTATAGTTATTGGTATAATTGGAGCCGGTGTCAGCCACGGTGCTCTTGCCCCAACAATCAAAAGAAAGAAGCGATACGAGCCCCTTGATTGATCCAGTTTATTATTGTGTAAAAGGTAATTTGTAAAAAACATATTTGTTAAAGTATTCTCGTATTGTTTTTTGATAGATATACTGTAGGGTTATATTGGCTGACACCGACTCCAAATATAACAATAATTATAACTACATGATATAATCGTTAATCGACTTTTAAGTAGTCTAATATTTTTCATTTCATTTAACTTAGGAAGACTCTAAAAAATATGTTGAATACGCAATTATTTTTATTACTTTTTCGTGCATATTCATTTGTTTTAAAATAGTGTTTTGTTGGAAGTCGGTTTTTCTTTTTGTTAAAATTTTATTTATTGATTTTAAGTGAAGCTGATGTAGACTAACATTTTTTTCTTAATATGGATAGATCAAGCGTGCCGTTTATATGAATCAGAAACTACTTCGGGGACAATTTCAAAATAAACTTTCGAATAAAGCAAAAATAGACTTTCGAAAATGCGGCTTTAATACGTCATGCGGCATAAACTACAAGGTACCACCCTCGAAAGAGCTGTAATCGACCTCAGTAAAAAAAACTTTGCAAAAGAGCTATTCGTATGCTATGTCGTACATCATATGACATCACATCACATACACAAAATTTGATTAAAGACAGAAATAAATTCTGCCCCAAATCGAACTGTAAGCCGTTTAGGAGTTCCGTCAATACATAGTATAAAACAAAGTCGCTTTCTCTGTCCCTATATCTCTAAAACTACGCAACGGATTTTGATGATGGACGGTTTTTTTTAATAGATAGTGTAATTCAAGGGGAAGGTTTGTGTGTATAATAAATGAACAATATAGTAAAGAAACACTGACAATTTTAGAAGTTTGCAATGTGATGTCGTAAATAAACAAATTCTTTAGTATCAGTATTGCACCCGTGAGAAGTCGGGGCGGGTCGCTAGTTGATTATAATATTCGATTATGACAATTATATGAAAATAACCACGTTCCGGAAGGTAATTCAAATATCCAAGTCACCCATAAATAAAAGATTCGACCGAGTATTGCTCACGTGCTCCTCAGAATTGTTCCGTTCCCTCCCGTTCCCTTAATTTGTCAAGGATCCTGTGCTCAGAACCTTACCAAACTTTCACCAAACTACCCTTAAAGTATATCCTTTATAATAAAAAAAGAATCATCAAAATTGGTTAACGTGATTTTCAACCGACTTCCAAAAGGAGGAGGTTATCAATTCGTCTGTATTTTTTTTTTTTTTTTTTTTTTTTTTTTTATGTTTGTTACCTCATAACTTTTCACTGGGTGGACCGATTTTGATAATTTTTTTTTTGTTTGAAAGGTAGTGCTTCCCGTGGGGTCCCATTTTTTTATTTTTTTTTTTCGATGATGGTATCCATGTGAAAACGACATAAGTCTTAAATTTGCATTATGTATATGCGCGACAAATAGGTGAATAACTGAAAATCACGTTAACTAATTTTGATAATTCTTTTTTTATTATAAAATATATACTTCAAGGGTAATTTGGTGAAAGTTTGGTAAGGTTCTGAGCACAGGATCCATGACAAAGTAACGGAAAGGAAGGGAACGGAACAATTCTGAGGAGCACGTTAGCGATACTCGGTCGAATCTTTTATTTATAGGTTATTTGGATATCTGAGTCACCTTCCGTAATGTAGTTATCTTTATGTAATTATCATAGTCGAATATTATAATCAACTAGCTACCCACCCCGGCTTCGCGCGGGTGCAATACTGATACTAAATATACTACAGAGTTTGTTTATATACGACATCACATCGCAAACTTCTAAAATTATCAGTGTTTCTTTACTATATTGTTCATGTATTATATACACAAACCTTCTCCTTGAATCACACTATCTTTTAAAAAAAACCGCATCAAAATCCGTTGCGTAGATTTAAAGATATAGGGACAGAGAAAGCGACTTTGTTTTATACTATGTAGTGATGGAACTACGGCTATATGGATATACGGCTCGCAGTTAGGGTGCGATATGGGGCAGAATTTCTTACTCTAAAAAATATGTTGAATACGCAATTATTTTTATTACTTTTTCGTGATATTCATTTGTTTTAAAATAGTGTTTTGTTTGAAGTCGGTTTTTCTTTTTGTTAAAATTTTTGAGTTATTCACCTATTTGTCGCGCATATACATAATGCAAATTTAAGACTTATGTCGTTTTCATACGGATACCATCGTCGGAAAAAAATAAAAAAAAATGGGACCCCACGGGAAGCACTACCTTTCAAACAAAAAAAAAATTATCAAAATCGGTGCACCCAGTAAAAAGTTTTGAGGTAACAAACATAAAAAAAAATACAGACGAATTGATAACCTCCTCCTTTTTGAAGTCGATTGAAAAGAGTAACTACCGAGTTTCTTGCCGGTTCATCTCGGTAGAATCTACTTTCCGAACCGGTGGTAGCTTCACTTAATAGTTAAATGACTATCCAAAAGTGCTTGTAAAAGCCCACTTGAATAAAGTTTATTTTTAGTAGATAATGTTTCGTAACTAATAAATCTGTTTATTATAGATTATATATGATATATATCTGTAGATATTCACGGATCTATTTTAGAAGTTTCTCGAATATACAAGGCAAAGACGATACAAGTTAAATTTTATCTTCGCCGTTCGTATCGAAAATAGATCGGTTTTGCGACGAAATCAATATCGAGATATACTTTATTCAAGTAAGCTTTTACGAGCACATTTTGAATCAAATTTTTTCAGATTTTAGTATAAAACTAAACGGTTCAGAATGTAGATTCTATCGAGACGAACCGGCAAAAAACTCAATAGTTACTCTTTTTGAACCATAGAAATACAAAGTTCATCATCATCATCATTCTCCTGCCCTTATCCCAATTTTAATTGGGGTCGGCGCAGCATGTCTTCTCCTTCCATACTTCTCTGTCAGACGTCATCTCACAACTAACATTCTTTCTAACTATATCGTCTTTCACACAATCCATCCATCGTTTCCTTGGTCGTCCTCTACCTCTGTATCCATCCACATCCATGCTCAAGGCCTTCCTCACAATATGTTAACATGTCAATGAAGTACGTAAGTAGAACGTTACTTTACGCTTTTTATAATATACATATTGTTCAACGAATTCTGAGTGACTTGGCGAGTGTAGTGACGTCCCCGCACAGTCGACGTGGATTTAGAAGAGATATGACACGCGGGCGAAGGACGGCCATATTTCTTGCAGAGGTGTACTCTGCAAGAAATATGGCCTGAAGAAAAAAGAGCAAGAATATTGAAACTGTTGCTTCATGTTTTAGTTATTTTTCTTAAATAGTATAGTATATTATAATATGAATAGTAGATTACACTATATGTACTATATAATATTGCGTTGAATAAAATGCATTTATTTATTAATTTTCTAGTTTTTCGCCATGACTTCGTTTGTCTGGAATTTGAACATATTTGTAAAGTGTAATTAGTGTTTTAGTTATACCACACTATCAGTCAGAGGCAATTCTTCAGCCTGCAATTTATTAATATTGTGCTTATTTGGATAAGAAATAATATTCTTAAAATATAACACGTTCGAAAATAATACATTATTTTAGAACGAATTTGATTGAAATAAAAAAGATTATTACATCCAATCTTTCTGACTTTTTTAAAAACTTTAAAAGTAAAGCGATCCAGTCAAATAATTTCTGCAAAAGTTTAACCGCTGACGAAATAAACGGAACCTCTCAAAAGGGATAATTTTTCCGCGTGTTTGCAACATTTTTCATTGATTCTCTGCTCCTATTAATCGTAACGTGATGTTATGTATCCTAAAACTTTCCTCGATATACATATAAGCTGTTTAACACTAAGTTTCATTTAATTTAACCAGTGCTGCTTGTTATTAGTACATACAACCAAACAAACCAACTCTTCAGCTATTTAATATTAAGTATAGTTAAACAAAGTTGAATTTATGATTCAACTGTGTGAATAATTAAATGATATTAGAATCTATTCAAACACTAAATACACTGTTCAAATTGTAGGAAGACAAGTCAATACACGAACTTGTAACCGAATCCGGTATGTGGTTCCTTTGTCTGTATTAAATAGTATAATGGCAGTCCGGCGCCGGTGCGGTTGCGGCGGTGTACACATGCCTTAAAACTTATTCAGTACAGTACAGTAACGGGCTGTAACTGTTGGCCTAAGGCCTCCCTCTCTCCCCTTTAAGGAGCTTTTGGGTCTTATTCCACCACGCTGCTCCAATGTGGGATGGTTGATACACGTGTGTCAAATTTGAATCGATATTAGAGATATGCAGGTTTTCTCACGATGTTTCTCTCAAGGCCGAAAACGAGATAGATTATAAACACAAATTAAGTACATGAAAATTCAATGTAGCTTGCCTGGTTAGAACCCACAATTATCGGTTAAGATGCACGTGTTCTAACAACTCGCCCATCTCGGTTCCTTAAACTCATTCAAGCTTATATAAAAGTATCCAGTTCTAATTAGGTATAAAAAATAAAATGCTTACTTTTGAAGAGCAAGTACTGCCTCTGCACTAAAATGAAAAAGTATTTAAAATATATTATTTTTTTATTAAAAAAATATATATAATTAAGTTGAATAATATTGATTACGTTTGCGTTGGCAAACATCCCTGCGGCCTGGAACAAAAAAAATTAAAAGCCAATATGTATTAATGATTTTGATGTAGAAGTTAATAAATTCAAATAATGATCACATTCATACTTGCGCAAGACAAGATCCTCCTTCGCACTGAAAATTAAAATGATATAAAGTAAATTTAATAATAAACAAAAGATTGATAACTTTTTTACCCTCATAGATAGGGGGGGGGGGGGGGGGTTAGGTTCGCTAGGAGTGCATTACTGGCTCCCTGTCACTTTTGCTTTCAAGATGTCTTTATTAAACTGTCATGATATGGGCATGCGGAGGAATTAGGACTATTTTGAGCATGAACGTAGAGGAACGGGTCGACCAATGGATGGATTGTGTGAAAGACGACATGACTGAAAAGAAAAATATGACAAAAAGATAAAATATCGTGCCAGCTCCAAGTAAAATGTGGATAAGGGCAGGAGAACAGACACATCTTCGATTTGCCGATGATGTCGTCATTTTTGCAGAGCGAATCTTTACCTCGTGTCGATTTGGAAGATACTTGAAAGCTAGATGATGAATACATCGACGTAAGTTGACGGCATAAATATAGGATTGAAGAATTCCAAGCCCTTATTACGTTTATAAATATCTGAAGACGAAAGTTATCAAGGAGGTTTTATCTGCCTTCAAATATGGTGCAAGCACACGGAATGCATGATAGGTAGGTATAAATATATTCTCTTCCGTATGCACATGAGCTATTTTAATAATGAAGATTAGTGAAAACAAATTACAGGCAAATATTGCACAAAGAAATATAGTTTAGCTTACCCCAGATTTACAAGTTTTTCCATCGCACTGAAATAAATATAAAAAATGTCAACGACAATTTAGGACTTCTTTTTTTTTTTTTTATTACGCTGGAAAAACGCTTTACGCGCTTCCCCCACGTGATGGAAAGTGGGGGGGGGGAGGGTGTGGGACTCCCCGGAGCCCTGAACGCCGAGTGCGCCCAAGCACACCGGGTTTACCCACTAAAAAACCAGCGGTACCCTCTCCGTCTTTCGGCGGACGCCACGGGATCGCTTACGCATGCTACCGTGACGCCCTGACGGTCGGCCCGCTTATACGGGCCTTCAACAGCTAGGGGGGATTCCCAGGGTACTGGGACCCCCCCTGGTCCCACGACAATTTAGGCCTAAGATATTAGTTAAACAGTGAAAGCCCGCAAATGACCCACGACTAGAAATCATCTTACGTACAGATTTGCTTCAAAATTATCCGAAAAATTCTGGTTCTATCACGATGTTTTCTTTCATCATCGATCACGAGATTTATCCATCCATTAAATATATTATTTAGTCAGAATCGATTCGTTGATTAAAATCCACGAAATCCACTTTTATAATGAAGTTTCTCGTTCGATTCTACTTAAAAGTTTGTATTTTATTTATTACATAATCAATGGAAATTCTTGGACATTTGGAATAGACAGCCGATATCCTAATCAAACTCATTGACTCATATAAATTCAATAATTTAACTAATCAAACCTACTTTTAAATATACTTGTACCATCAACATGATAGGGGATTGTGCAGATGTCGAGCTTCAAAAGTAACCTTTGCGGTATTTCAGACAGTAGTATATCTCTGTGCCAAATTTAATTGGATCTGTCCAGCTTTCCGCGTTTGATTGAGTAACGGCCACCTAACTTTTGGCATTTGTAATATTACTAAGATAGTATTACTGATTCTGTTTTGAACATATAATATGCATGTGTGAGAAATAATTACCTTCGAAACGCATATGCCACCAGTACACTGGAAAAATCGGAGAAAAATATTTTGGGTACATTAAAAAATAATATGGATTATTATTGTGAACGAACAAAGTCAATAATCTGATAACCACGGAGAAAGAAAGAACATCATAATATATATAGAAATATCTAACACAGATTTGACGAGACAGTTCAACATCCCTAAATAGAATAATAATTATTATCGTAAAGGCTGCAAAGCTGATTCTACTCGCCAATCTTGAGTTTGGAAGATATAGCGATACCAAGAAAATCTGTTGTTTCTAAAAGTTTTCCGTTTGCCTCTCTAAAAAGATGAAGAGGTTACCGCGGGTTTTTTAGGGCTCATTCGGCGCACTTATCTTCAGCGTTACCTACTTTACTTGCCACCTCCTCATTCGGGGGACAGGAAATTAGATTTTCCAGTAAGAAAAATATGGTCTGATTTAGGTTTGCCTAAGTAATAATGATTACTTAATTATAATTAACCGACAGACAGCAACACTATGTATCATCGTTCCAGCTCGAAGGACAAGTGAGCTAGACACTTGTTCCTGTCGTTACACTGGCTCACTTGCCTCCCACAAGATTAAGTGATGAGAAGTACTGACTAACCAGATAGGTTTATTCACCAGGTATACTTTCGAATCAAATTAAACAAATTTAATCAAGTAAACTTCACAATGAAGCGAATTTGAATGGTCAATAATTAAATACTATCAACGTTTCGGAAAGAAGCTTCTAGCGAGAAGAAACTTGGATAGTTGCTCTTTTCATATGAATAGATTTACAATGCTGTTATTTACAGTAATTAGTGTCCCATGATGGAACCCGAGCCTAACTCCAAGCGTTTCTTTCTAAATATACTCTTTTAATTAATAATATGATTTATTTATTAACTTAGTCTTAATAGTTCATAATAGTAGATCATATATGTGTTATAAATATAATCAAACTTAATTACTTATACGAAGTTGGATTCGGAGCCACTTGAATTTATGCCGACGTTCTGAGATGTGGTCGAAGGTCAAATATAAGCCGTATGCAAATATTCTAGAGTCACTTAAAGCTCGTTGAATTGCTTTCATTAGAACCGAGATAGCGGTATTGTCATCGTTGAACCTTAGCAAGATCGTTTGCACTGATGCAATTCTAAATCTAGACATTTACAGCCAAGATGAAACACTTAAGTATAGTATGACACAAGTTAGATGTCGCATCGGCAAAATTCGTAAAACCGATCACATCCGAATTAAGTACGCTGTTCCAAATTAACAATATTAATTTCTTATGTGAATATGATCTTTATGCAAACGTTGTGTACTATTGCCATTCTAATAAATGAGGTCGTATACATGTAAATCATTATATAATAATCTCTAACATATATAGACATATATTGTTTAAGTTTAATTGCACTTACGTTTGATTTACCATTATCACCTGCGCACTGTAAAAATATTTTTTAAAATGATTTAAGTTATAACATTAATTTCACACGTACTTTAAAAAAGTAACGGTTTTGAATTTTAATATTAAGATGTACGAGTGTATTTTCCTCAATCATATTAAACGATCATTCAATCAAATATCAACATTCTTCTCTAATAAGAAGCTTGCAATTTACATTATTCAAAAGAATTTTCTTTCTTGACATATTATGATATCTGATGTTTTATGTAAACCTTTTAGGCAATTAACATGTAAACATATTCGCCTTTTTAATTTAACGAAAAATGTATGTGTTTTTATAACACCTGTCTATCAGTACTTAATTTTGGAAAATATGTTTTAAGAGATTTTATTAATTTCATAATATATATTACAACGCATGATTATAACATGATTAGTATATTATTTTATAATATACATTCGTATTAAAATATATACCTTTGAATGACACATTCCACCAATACACTGAAAAAGAAGATATATAAAAATCAATATATTTTTCATTAAATACGTATATTTAATTACACTTAAATGTAATACACAACGTTTATAAATGCAGATTAAATTCTAGAATTAGGCTGAATACTGAACGGTCATTGGTCGGTGGTATTCAACAATGCAATATGCAACCAATCAGCATTCAGATTCAAATTATTATCGATTTAAAATGTTAAGCCCATTACACAATGAAAAAAATAAGGTATAAGAGATAAGGAATAAGGAATAGCGGAATCCAGCGATGGCAGCTCCGTTGATCAATTCATAATTAAAAAATAAGGAATAAGAATAAAATTTCCGTCGCGCTGGGAATTTGTTTCTTATTTCTTAAAGCCAGCCAATCGCAGGGCATTTTTTCAACGAAGTGTCATAACAATTAGGTTATGTTTTTGACACTCGTGCTTCGTGCACACACCAGCTGTAGGTATTCAACCGCTGTGATTGGTTGAATATTATATAATAGTGTTTTTGTTGCTGTGCTATTCCTTATTTCTTGTTCTTCATTCCTTATTCTTTATCTACTTATTACTTTATCTTATACCTTATTTTTTCATTGTGTAATGGGCTTTATTGTTACTGTTAAAAGATTTACTGTGGTCACTATTACTAATATATATTTAAAAAAACAGAATCTGTAAAAAAAAATAAAACAGATTTTTATCAAGTATATAATTTTTCGTTCAATAATTCCAGTAAAATTAAGTTTATCTCATCAGATGTTTAAACAATAATATGAATATAGATATAATTAAATAGGTATGATGTAGAACAAAATGTTGTTAATGTAAAAAAATATATGTTTATAGTAAGTATATTACGTAATGTTAATTTAAAGATTAACTATGATATATTCTTCGCTGTGATAGATATATTAAAAATGTTTATTAAAAAAAAACTTAGATCTTTAGACTGAATTTTTTGTAGTTTTGTAGTTTTGAAAGTTTGCCGGACGTTAGTTAAAAATATATAAAAATACTATTAAAAAAAAGGGTTTACCTGAGAATGGCACTTGTATTCGTGACACTGCAAATATTAACTTTCATTAATAACTATGAGTAGTATGCTTATTTTAACATTCATTTGAATTTTCTAGCATTTCTAAATGCAAATATAGTCTTACTAAATTTCTATGTAGTGTCATGATATGCGACATTGACTATAAACACTATACAATTAAAAGGATACAAGGATCAAAATAGCTTATCATAAGTCAATTACGACATTTCAAGAGTGAAATACGAAGTGATATCTTAACGCTTTTTAAATTTGTATTGTTCAATCGTTCCGGTCTAAACTTAAAGCCACTTTATAACCTCTTTATACTTTATACTCTCATCCCACGATGTGACAACGTGTGAAATTTTACAATCTTTTAGTTTAATTGCATTTTAATATTTAGCATGACTATTAGGTGGTAGGGCTTTGTGCAAGCCCGTCTGGGTAGGTACCACCCACGTATCAGTTATTCTACCGCCAAATAACAGTACTCAGTATTGTTGTGTTCCGGTTTGAAGGGTGAGTGAGCCAGTGTAACTACAGGCACAAGGGACATAACATCTTAGTTCCCAAGGTTTGTGGCACATTGACGATGTGAGGAATAGTTAATATTTCTTACAGCGTCATTGTCTATGGGTGATGGTGACCACTTACCATCAGGTGGCCTATATGCTCGTCCGCCAACCTATACCATAACAAAAAGAAAAAAAATTAGGCGTTCTCTCTTACTCCTGGATTGACTCCATCTGCATAAAGTCTTCAAAAGTCAATAGCATTGACAAAATTTTTTTATACTTCAAAGTATTTTTGAAAATACTTTTCCACTACTAACCTATTGCAGAATAGAATAAAATAGAAATGTTGCAGAGTTATTCTCTAAGAAATCTCGAATCTCATCTAAAAACTAGATCGTGAATTTCATAATTATAATAGTCATTGTAGGTGTCATTAAGTACTTAAAGGATACACGTATTAAGGTTAGCCTGTTTCAAACTCACTTCGCTATTCACAAGTGAAATAAAAGTCAGTTCTTACAGATTGGTAATGTTTGTAATACATAATACTTTGCTGTTTATAACTTACCAATGAGTTGCATTTGGTTCCGTCACACTGAAATCAAATTTATTGTATTTATTACTACTAGTCGCCCGTAGCTTCGCTCGCTTTTTATTGGTGATGGTCATGTGTTAAGCAAAAAAGGAGCCTATGTCCTTTCTTGGAGTTCAAGTTTGCTTCATACCAAATTTCATCAAATTCGGTTCAGCGGTTAGGTCCTAAAAGAGCGACAAACATACAGACATACAGAGTAACTTTCACATTTTTAATATTAATATAGATTGTAAGTATCTACAAATTTACTTGGTGGTAAGGATTTGTGTAAGCCCGTGGCTATGTACCACCCATTAGATATTATAATTTTAAAAGCTTTATAACCAAAAAGTCGTTCTTCTACGATGCCTCTGGCAGCGGATAATCTTTGCATCGCCAAGTAACAGTCTGTAAATTTTCCCACTGCTGGGCTAAGGCCTCCTCTCCCATTAATGGGTTTGGATCATATTCCACCACGCTGTTCCAATAAGGGTTGGTGGAATGCACATGCGGCAGAATTTCGATGAAATAAGACACATGCAGGTTTCCTCAAGATGTTTTCCTTCACCGCCGAAAACGAGATGAATTATAAACATAAATTAAGCACATATGTGGTGCTTGTCTAGGTTTGAATCCGAAATCATCGGTTAAGATACACGCGTTCTGACCACTGGGCCATCTCAGCTCTTGCATCGCCAAAGAGGACGAATTATATACAATATAATAGTATAAAACATATAATATCACCGTTGATCTCGAATGTTCTCCTTTGGTCTGCAAAAACAAAACGAAAAATAAAGAAATACAATTTTTCGCAGGTGGCTTCTCCCGCGTTTAATGGGTTGTATGTTTTAGATATAAAAGTAGTAGTTAAACTTTGTAGGGGTTAAAACTTGCTTTATATACAATTTCATAATTTAAAAACAGTCCAGTCCATGTGTTAAATAAATTATGAAACCTTAAATAAATTATGAATTAAGTTAACCTCCAATTTATGTTCTTCGCAGATTTACCTGCTCTAAAATTACACAATACTCCTCCTATTCTTGCATTGAATTTGAATGACCTTGCTTTAGTATTTACTATGTTAGTGTGTACTCACCATTGCGAAACAGAAGGGACTGATGCACTGGACAATTTATAGCAAAGTTAACAAAAAGTCTACGTAGATATGGTACGACACAACTTAGATGTAACTTCGGCAAAATTCGAAAAACCGATCAAATCTGAATTAAGTACGCTCTCAAATTATTAATATTTATTTATTACGTGAATACGATCTTTACACAAACGTAATAACTTGTAGTATCATATGAAATTTGGCAAACAATTAGTCTAGAGCCTGGGAAAGTACTACTTTTTTGGAAATAAAGGGGTAAAACCTGTTTGTATACCAATCATCAATTTGATATTTTAAGTTAATTTGTAAATATATTCGACAATTTCACATCGACACGTTCGAACTGCCGCGAGAATCTATAGCGACAAATAGCATCGAATGTCGCAATAGAGAGGTGTTTCTTTAATGGTTGTGTGAATCGGCAGTAATCGGTTTCATTGCATTTTCCGATGCTACATATAAGTTGTGTCGTACTTTACACACAATAATCCTAATTATTGCTGTCAATATCCTGTCAATGGGTGGTACGAAGGGCGGGCACACAACAACACTCATTATTACTCAATACTATTGTACATATGACATAATTGACATATGTAAAATAGTATTGTTGTATTCCGATTGAGTGAGCCAGTGTAACTACAGGCACGAGGGGAATAGCATCTTAGTTCCCAAGGTTGGTGGCGCATTGACGAGGTAAGGAATAGGTAATATTTCTTACAGCGTCACTGTCTATAGGTGATGGTAATCACTTGCCATCTGGTGGCCCAAATGCTCGTCCGCCAAGCTATTCCATAAAAAATATATTAATACCTGGAAAACGAATACTCTAGTTTAACAGTGTATTTGTATTTTTATAATAAATTAAAAGTATGTTATTCTTAAGGAAATACTTATAAATGCGGCTTCGTGGGTCCGTTGCTTATGTACCACCCACTCACCAGATATTAAACATAAATACTTTGTATTATTGAGTTTATTTAGACTTAAATGGAATAATTATTACTTAATTATGTATATACTCACAGTAGCGATACTATTTCTTCCGGTGCACTAAAATAATGTTATTATAATCAATTTAAAGTATTAAAATAATAAGTAAATTATTAACAAAGAGGTTTTAATTGTTAACATATTTATGTCTGTCTGTCTCGCTTTCACGCTGGAACTACTGGACCGATTTCAATGAAATTTGCTACACAAATAGTCTAGAGACCGAGAAAGGAAAACTTTTTTTGAATTAAATGGTAAGATCTCTTTGTATACCAATCATTAACGTAATATTTTAAATTAATTTGTAAATTATATTCGTATTCTACGCGAGCAAAGTCGTAGGTAACAAATAGTTAAAATTAAAACCTAACTGCGTCTACTGGCTAAAAGAAAATTTAAACAAAGAATGTTGAAGTATTTCCCTTTATCGTAATTCCGATCTTCCTATCCCTAATGGAGGTCACAAGACGAGGTGTTATTATATATGTTTCCATATATAAATAGAGCTGAGACTTTAAGGTAAGCCCTTACGTACTACAGGTTAAATAAAAAAAATAGTGAAAGTATAAAAAGTATTTAAACCGTAATCTGTTTGGCTCAAATTGCCATGTTATTCGGTTAAATCAAATGAAAAACTAATTTCTATCCATCACTAGTATATACAGATAACAATAAAAAATATCTGACGTTTGAAGTGAGATTTACTCTTTGTATATTTTCTTCAGAAGCTACAGATAATTATTAACTCCGAGATGAGTTTTAGAATATCGAGAATATTAGTAAGAGCTCTAGTTTCAACTTTAAAACAATACGAAGGGAAAGAAGAATTCTTAAAGTTATTAATTTCGGGATATTTACCATGTTTTTTATTTTTGTTCGGTGAAGCTCGATATTTCGACATTATCTACGAATATTCTTGTTGTTGTCTCGTGAACAAGACATTTGAAAAAAAACATGGTAAATATCTCGAAATTAATAACTTTAATAATAAAAATAACCATGTTAATTTAAAATCTTAAGAAGAATTATATTTCAAAAACCAAAAAAAAGTGAGAAGCAAATTCTGTTTCATATAAATAATAATAATACACGAATTTAATACCAATATACCAAAGTCGTTACAAATAGATCAAGTACAGGTTACAAGCTATCGAAGCGTGTAAATAAGAAATAAGATTTAGCACATATGTGACATCATGAGCCCGTGACGAAAACCTCGTCAAGTAATGTGTATCGGTATTCATGGGTACGGCCAGTGGCGGATTTACAAGGCTAGTAGACTATTAAATTTTTGCCGCCCCTACTTTTTTTTACAACATTTATGATTTGCGTTCTATCGTCCTCATGGCATCGGTTTTTCCCGTTATTAATATGATTATAAACTAGGTGATATTTCTGACAGTTACTAGATTATTATTCCAACCCGCTATGTAGTGACGAGTATACAGATTGCGGACGTAATGTATTTATATATATAATTATAAGGTCTTTTTTTAATTTCTGTAAGATAATAACAAAATCTGGCTAAATTTGCCGTCCCTCTAAATCTGCCGCCCTAGGCTCCAGCCTACTTAGCCTATTGGTAAATCCGCCAATGGGTAACATTCCGCGATTCCAGGTTTCCGGCCGAGTCGATATACAAATTCATTAGTTTTCTATGTTGTCTTGGACTGGATGTTTGTGGTGTCGTACATTGGGATCAGAGTAATGTATGTGATGTTGTTAAATATTTATATTTATTTATTTATCACCATCTATGTCCTTTCCTGATTCCTTCTCAACGTGTATGCAAAATATCACGTGACAAGTAAGTCACGAATGAGTAATTGAGACGTTAAACATTTATAATATTGAGATAAAAAAAAAAATTAATTTGGAATTTTTAATTATAAAAAAAGTAGATATATCGTTTACGGTGATTCAAATATCTTCATAAACATATTGGAAGATCGTTTGAGGTTTTATTGTTAAGAGGTAACAGAGAGAGTTCCTGGCACTTTTGTAATAATAGTATATTACCAATACAAGCTAATTTAATTCAATGAAAGGTTCAAATAAAATAATACTGGTTAAGTCAATCACAACCAATATGATATTATATATAAACTATATTCTAAATTAAAAAAATGTAAACTCAAAAGAGTTTTTATATATACTCACATCAGCTCTACAATATAAATCTTTGCACTGAAAAATAAAAAATAATTTATTTGTTATCTTGAATTATTTTTGTCATTGTCATTATTACATAAATGTGAAAGTAACTCCGTCGCTCTGTCTGTCTTTCACGACCAAACCGCTGAACCGAATTTGATGAAATTTGGTGTGAAAAATGTGCAAACTTGAACTCCTAGTAAGGCTATCAGACAACCAACATCCTAAAACGCGAATTAATCCGCGGGCGACTACTACTACTACTACTACTACTACTAGTATTGTATAAATTAATCTGAGTTCGTAAACAGACTACCATTGTCGGTTCACTTATTTATCTTCTAAAGTTTTGCCTCTACTTTTTCTGATTCGCTAAGAGCTGAGATGGCCCAGTGGTTGGTGATGTTTTCGGGTTCAAACCCAGCTAAGCACCACTATATATATGTGCTTAATTTGTGTTTATAATTCATCTCGTGCTCGGCGGTAAAGGAAAACATCGCGCAACCTGCATGTTTCTAATTTCATCGAATTTATGCCACATGTGAATTCCACCAACCCGCAATGGAACAGCGTTGTGGAATATGTTTCAAACGCTCTCATTAATGGGAGAGGAGTTCTTAGCCCAGCGGTGGGAAATTTACGGGCTGTTACTTTACTTTTACTTTAAATTAAATGTTTAAGTATTAAAACGTAGGATACTTACTTCATCTACACAAGTAGCTCTCGTATCTTTGAGTTGATGACTAACATATTCTTCTGAAATTTAATAAATAAATATTTAAGACAACATTTTTTGGGGTTTCTTTTAGAAGAGTTTCAAAAGATCTTATATGATTAATATATATAATAGGAATCTTCATTTAACCATGTGTAAGGGAAATCTGGCGATTATATTGTATTAGAGTTTCAACACTAAAAAGAAGGTCAGAAAATTTTATTTAGCACACGGCACACTCTATACATATAATAAAATGGGAGTGTCTGTTTGTAATATTAAAATAGCCCTTTTTACTATGTACATATGTATTTATACACGATAAATAAACAAATTAAACCATTTTTTACAATTTTTGTCGGTCTGTCTGTTTGCTCTGGCTAATCTCTGGAATAGCTGGACCGATTTTGACGGGACTTTTACGAGCAGATAACTGATATCATAGGGAGTAACGTAGGTTACAATAATATATATATATATATATATATATATATATATATATATATATATATATATATTTAATTCAAACTCGTACTAGGTCGTGGGCACAGTTAGTTGTCAAATATAATAAGTACTTGACAAATTAAAAAAGAAATACCAACAGAATTTTAAGGTTCTTAAGTTGTGTTTATTATTCAATCGTGCTTCGTATTAAAGGATAATTTAGAGGAAGTTTGCGTATTTAATCTGCCACATGTGTATTCATCTATCCACTTTGAAGCAGCTTTGTGGAATATGATCCAATTCTTCTCAAAAGGAGACATAAGACAACATTGGTTTAAGAACAAAAATATAAAAAAGTAATCAAAAGAAGAAATATCGAAGGATTGGCAATGAGTTCGCAATGAATTGGTAATAAGATATTAGCAGGGTATCTTTTTATTATTAATTCAAACACCGAATTGCTTATTTTAAGTTATTTGTACAACTGCTTTTTATACTTCATGAAGCCCTACGCTATCGGTCAACTGTTAGGTAAGTAACACTTAAAGGCGACACTACAACTATTTTTAACTTTGCCGTTTCGTAATTTCACATCGTTTGTAAAAAGTACATTGGTAAAAAAGGCATATTATTCGATACAAGATTTTGTAGATTCGCGTGAGAAATAAATATTGATAATTTGGGTTAGCGAACTTAATTCGGATGTGATCGGTTTTACGAATTTTGCCAATGCGACATCTAAGTTGTGTCGTACTACAATATCATATCGATTAAAATATGTATTTTTTTAACGATCTATAATTGTAGATGGGTTTCGATCGAGTATATTGTAGCCCTGCGCGTAATTATTCATATAGGTAGTGATTTGATTAATGTTATTTGAATGTGCGTGCATGGTTTTATTGCCAACTGCGTCACAGCTTAAATTATTGGATTGCAAATTGATGATGGACTGCATTTGCATTTTGCATTGAACTCTACTATAACGACTTCATTGACTTGGAATTTCTCATTGTTGATTAGTCTTCTTATTGTATAATTAATCAAAATCAAAATAAACTTTATTCATGTAGTCTTTTAGCACTTTTCACAAGCACTTTTGAATCGTCATTTAACAATTAAGTGAAGCTACCACCGTGATTACGTGAGTAAGTTGAGTAAGGTGAAGTGATTACGTGAGTAAGTTGAGTAAGGTGAAGTGATTACGTGATACGTGTACGATGATCTCGTGACGAGATCATCGTATCACGTAATCATTAAATGAACAAGTATTCGTCAATAAAGATGCACTCATTCTAATCGAATAATATTAAAAAAAAATATCATAATGCATATAAGATAATGAATATTAATATTTGTTATATAAAATATATATGTATATGTTAATATAAATATTTGTTTTAAAATCATGATATTCGTTTCAGAACTTATAATTGGAGATTTTTTTACCATCCGGTTCTTTGCCTCCGAACCAAAACTGAAACAAAAAACGATATCTATACTAATCAATAAAAAAACCACTGGTTTAATATTTGGTGGTAGGGCTTTGCAAAGTCGTCTGGGTACGTACCACCCACTCATTAGATACTCTACCAAACAGCAGTGCACAGTATTGTTGTGTTGCGGTTTGGACAGTGAGTGAGCCAGTGTAACTACATGCACAAGAGACATAACATACTAGTTAAATTGGTGGTGCATTGGTGCCTTATATTTCTGACAGCACGATTGTTTCTGTGGGGTGGTGACCACTGACGGTGGTGGTGATCAGGTGACGGGTAAGTTGCATATTGTAATAATTTTTTTTTAGTCCTAATATTTCCTATGTATGTCTTTTGTATACAATAAGGTAGGTATATTAACATAATAATTTAATTCAGCTCAAATGGATATCACAATTATAATAAGATAATTATATATAATATTAATAATATTGATTTATAGTAGAAATATTAAAAATAAAACTTACACCTTCATATGTATGAAATGTGCAAAATAGTGTAACTATGAATAGATACACGTTATGCGATGACATTTTGAAAAATACAATGCTAAGATTGCTTCATGATTAGCTCTGAAGCCAAAACAAATCAATTATTATTCCATTTGAGATAAAACTTTGAAATTGATGCTATCAGTTTAATTATACCACTAGCATGAGTCGAGATGGCCCAGTGGTTAGAACGCGTTCATCTTAACCGATAGTTGCGGGTTCAAACCCAGATAAGCACCTCTGATTATGCATGTGCTTAATTTGTGTTTATAATTCATCTCGTGCTCAGCGGTGAAGGAATATATCGTGAGAAAACCTGCATGTGTCTAATTTCATTGAAATTCTGCCACATGTGCATTCCACAAACCCGGTTTGGTAATGTGTACCAAAACCCTCTAATTAATGGGAAAGGAGGCCTTAGCCCAGCAGTGGGAATTTAACAGGCTATTGTTGTAATGTTGGAGCGCGACTTTATAACAAGATACCCTCAGTCATAAAAAATATTGTCTGTAAATAACTGTCTCATTACATTATTACAAACACATCTATCTGATGCAATGATGTTGTAGTAAACAGATATGTTATTAACGCGCAAAAAGTGAAGACTAGAAAACGTCCTAATTGGGACGTTTGCCTTTAGTCGTTTTACGTAGTAATACGTTATAATACATCATAATTACGTAGTAATACGTTTTGCGTAATTAAAACATCTAGTTATCCCTATTACTTATTGTTTTTATCAAGCTATCCTTTTTACTTTTAACGAAATGTAAAAATAAACTAAAATAAACGGTCCCCGGCGCGGCACACTTTTTTCTGTAGTTGTTGTATGGATATAACATATATGTTTATTAGAATATCATTGATCTGATGTATGTAAATAGAGTAATGGTATTTTCAAATCGAGGCGATTTTTTGTTTATGTATTATTTCATGATTTGTAAGTTATTTTCAATTATGCTCTCATGTAAGTGATGTAATTAATTGTCTTTATGAGAATAAATAATCTTTAAACATATCTTGAATCAAGAAACAATAAAAAATAAAACTCATTATATTACTAATGTTTTATATATATCTTTCTCGGAAGTAAAGAATTTTAATTAAACGCAATAACTTAGACATAGCGGCGCATCTTTTATTAAAAAAAAAAGAGTTTTTGATAATTTAGCACACCTGAGCAGTCTTGGTGCTTTATTGTGAAGCAAATCGGGCATGTTACCTCTTTTATTTTTTATTTACAAAGAAGTCATTTGAGGGAAATACTACATTTACTATGCCTTAAATATGAATAATTCTGAAAAAAACTCTTGTATTATAAGACTACTCACATAACAATAATTTATCTCATTATATTAATTTACCAATCGATACATATATTATTTATCCGCTTATTGTATATGTCGGCGCGACACCACGAATTTAAGAAAAACACGTGTCCAGAAATGATTATTTTAATAATTTAAAACCGTTTGGTTGTCAAATGATAATTTTTAGTGAATTTTGAAATGTTAAATTAGTCTGAAATATTTTAGTATTAGTAAACAGCTGTTATGTTGAGTGAATAAGTCTACCCACCTATTTTTTTTGTTATAAAAGATCAAGCACCCGCCGGAATCGATAGACTTGGTCGAGCCGTCGGAGCGATCGGACCGTCTCATATTGGAATAAATCAGAGAGGATTATTTCCTAAGTTTTATTTTATACCACCGAAGATGGTTAAAGATCGAAACTCTGACACTCGTGACGTCAGCTATGCTGACGTCATGTTTTTAAAAACGGGCTTGGACATTCCTGCTCCGTTATATATAATTATATCCTTTTACCGCCTATCCACCAATCTAGCTTTCTTCTGCCCTGCCCGTTCAAAATCCACCGCCTTTTGTTTTTCTCGTGCCAGGCAGTACTAGTCAGCACACCACGCCACGAGAGGAAGTGACGGGAGTCCCACAATACGGTGTCGATAACCGAATCAATAATCATACTAATAAATATTATTTAATAAAAAACGTATTTAAAAATCAAAACCGTACTAAATATTATTATTTCAGTTAAAATTATATAAGTATATTAAAAGAAATCATGACACTTGGTTCTAGATAAAGTCTGGAAAAGAAAAATTATTTTATACATTTTCATCGTCATAATTGACTCCATTTACTTGTAGGGGAATTGACTCCATTTACTTGGAGCCAAATTACATTTTATTCGATATTATACTGGGTCAATCAAGAGGCTCGTATCGCTTCTTTTTTTTTGACTGTTGAAGCGTGTGCCCTTGGCTGGCACCGGCTCCAAATATAACAATAACTATAACTACGTTATATAATCGTAAATCGACTTTTAAGTAGTCTAATATTTTTCATTTCATTTTACCTAGGAGGACTCTCAAAAATATGTTAAATATGCAATTATTTTTATTACTTTTTAGTGCATTTTTATTTGTTTTAAAATAGTGTTTTGTTTGAAGTCGGTTTTTCTTTTTGTTAAAATTTTATTTATCTACAATAAAATACCACAGATATTTTTAAGTTTGCTGTTTCTTAAATCCAAATTATTTCTTTACATACATTGTCAAAGAAGATAAAATTATTACATTAAATAGGCTATTTGACTGGTATTTAAAATACATTTTATATTATTTAGTAGAAGTTAAGGAACCCAGTAAAAGTTGTTATTTTACTTCTAGTAGATATTTGTCAAAAAATATCATATTAAAAATTCCATATTTAAATAGCAGCAAAAACGCTACTTGGAGAATACGGCGCTGCAATGGTGGTACATATAGTAGAAAAGCAAAGTTTACAAGAAAGTGACTTCATCATAAGCCGGCCAATCAGGAGCGTTTTGTGTCACGTGACAAACGTTTTTAAAAAATAAATTTTATTTATGGATTTTTGAATAAATTAAGTATTATTTTCAACTTTCGTTGGTAAATTGCCATTTTTAAACTCAAAATATACAGTGATTACAATTATTCACAATTTATTTTTTGGCTATTGTCAAATAGCCCTATTATACAAGCATATATTATAAACATGACATATGTATATAGATAGATATACTTGTTGACATCTAGGCACGATGATTTAATTCTATATGTTATGTTGATAAAGAGTAACTAATGAGTTCTTGCCGGTTTAGAATCTGCATTTCGAACTGGTGGTGGCTTTATTTAATATAGTAAGTTAAATTACGATTCAAAAGTACTTGTAAAAACCTTGAATAATATTTGATTTTGATTTTGAATAAATACAACCAGGAAAATATTTCATAATAAAGATTATTCCTCGTTAAAAGGATCTAATGACGTCACGGGTTCATGTTTAACGAAGGATCATATGAATAATTTATTATTATTAAGACAATGTCTTCCATTTCTTATGTAATATAATTATATTATTTATAAACCATTCGTAATTGTTTTATTACATATTCATGACTGCCTTATTAGTTCAGTGGTTAGCTTATAGGTTAAGATTCCGTGGTCAAGGGTTCAAACTCTGATGCTGAGTAATAATATAAAAAATAAATATAGTTTATTTCATCAGTAAGAAATCACCTCATTAAAATAAAATTAGTTATAACGGATTTTAATCGTGGTCACGGGTAGACTGGTCTGACGCTGTAAAGTGCTCGAAACGTCGGGATGTCCAAAATAATTAATATACGCGATTAAAATCCGTTATAACTAGTTTTATTTAAATGTGTAATAATCGCGAAAATTTAAGACAACATTATGTGAACCAGTACGTCACCTCATTAACTTTACAAAGGATGAATTCTCCTTTTGAGTGCAGTATGATCTCGTGCCAGGAGAAGTCACCCTTCCTTAACTCTATCATACATAAATACAATTTATTGACATTTCTTTAAGACTAAACAAGCAGCCTGACGGAAGTACAAATTACAATAAACAGATGATAATTTTATTACAAGCGTGTGTTTGTGTGTTCGGTATATTTTCATGTGTATGGATGTGTGTTTTGTGTGTGTGTGTGTGTGTGTGCGTGTGTGCGTGTGTGTGATATGTGAGTAGATATCCAATGAATTTTCAAAAGGCACTTAAGTAGAAATTCTGTACAAGTGTAATGCAAGATATTCAGAGTGTGATTAAGAAAAGACTACTGAATTAACTGGGGGAAGGGTGGGGGATTGATTCAAGTATTACGTAACGCAATTTGGGGGAAGGGGTGTCTTATATAAAGTTACTATGTGTTAAAGGAGCGGGGGTCTTTTTTACAACACGTAACGTAACAATTATTTTCGAGTTTAAGGTAAGACTCAAGTCTTACATATTGAAATTTTTGAATACGCTCCCTATTAGCTGATCAGTTAATTTATTTGCCATGTCAAAAATAAATATGTATCTTAATTATACAGAAAATAGTCTTCGTGTCTTGCTTATATAAACTCCGCTGTCCGACCGTCCTACCAACTGTTACCAGACTGTATCTCATAAAACGTAATAGTTATATACTTAAAAAAAAATAACTGGGACTCCGATGCAACAAACACAATTTTTCCCGTTTTTATAGTAATGATACGGAACCCTTCGAATTTACTTCCACTAACAATAACACATAAACTTATGCGAAGAATACCATAACGGGAATTGCAATATCGTAATGTTCGATTCGGCAAATTTTAGAAAATATTAATATTTCGATAGACAGTGGATATTAGAGCGACTTTTGAAAACTACGACAGATCTATTGGATTACGGTTTCCTTCGCTCCCGGCTATCAAATAGTCTTAAATGTCTTTGACGAACTTTACTTGTTGGTAGGACTTTGTGCAAGCCCGTCTGGGTAGGTACCACCTACTCATCAGATATTCCACAGTCAAACAACAATTCTTGGTAGTGTTGTGTTCCGGTTTCAAGGGTGAGCCAGTGTAATTACAGGCACATCTTAGTTCCCAAGGTTGATGGCGCATTGGCAATGAAAGGAATGTTTAATGTTTCTTACAGTGACATTGTCTGTGGGCTGTGGTGACTGCTTACCATCAAGTGGCTCATATGCTTGTCCGCAAACCAATAGCATCAAAAAATAGGTGTTATAATAACAGAGGTAAAAATTATTTAAGAACGTTAGAATATAACTAATTTTCAAAAGTATTTATAAGAGTTTAATTAAATCGTTGCTAATATTATAAGTACGTAAATTACCTGTTTGTTTGTTACGCTCTTACGTCTTAACTCAGACGGTCATCGTGAAAGTTGGTATAAAAGTTGTCCGGGGTACATTCTAGGAAAGCTTAAAAGGCGTACGTTTTTGAAAAAAATGAAATGCCTGGTTTAAGGGTTGGTCTTTATCACAGGACTAATTAAACAATTAATTGTAATCATTGTAAATCTGGTTGTTTAGAAAGAAAAACTATGAGAGTTTCTTGCCATTACCTTTCACTGGAGGCTGCTTTCCAAAACGGTGGTTTAAAAACGCTTTATTGCAAATTTACTTCTGAATGATTTGTCAAATCAGACCAGCTTGACGACTGGCTTCCTGTGAGGATGATTCATTTACTTAAAACATCGTGATTCAACGAGATTCTGCCACATGTGTATCCAATGGAGCAATGTGATGGAATATGCTCCAAAACTGCTCTTCAAAAGGAGAGCAGACCTGTTATGATTACCTATAATCCAGCTATAGGGAATTTACAGGCTGTTATTGTACTGTAAAGTTAAAATACATTCGATTTGTATGAAACATCCGTCCTTGTCACACGACGTCGCGGACGGTGTCTAGTGAAGAAAATTTAATCGCTAACCGCGTCATTGCTAACAGATTAAAAAATAATAATAAAAATTATTAACGCTACATTTATATAAATCGTAAAAAGACAATAAAGTACATTTTATGTTTCTTACTAAGCGGTATTGGTTTAACGACTTGTTTGTTTCTTGCCGATTTCAAATAAACGGTATTTAAGTGGTAGCGCATTCGATACTTGGTGGTAGACCCGCCATCAAACAGTGATACACAGTAATGTTATCTTTTGGTTTGAAGGCTGAGTGAGGTCGTTTAATTACATGGGATAAGTTCCATAAGTAAAGTAACAGCCTGTAAATTTCCCACTGCTGGGATAAGGCCTCCTCTTCCATCAAGGAGAGGGTTCGGAACATATTCCACCACGCTGTTCCAATGCGAGTTGGTGGAATGCACATGTGGCAGAATTTCGATTAAATTAGACACATGCAGTTTTTCCCACGATGTTTTCCTTCACCGCCGAGAAAGAGATAAATTATAAACACAAATTAAGCACATATATATAGTAGTGCTTGCCTGGGTTTGAACCCGCAATCATCGGTTAAGATGCACGCGTTTTAACCACTGGGCCATCTCGGCTCTCCATAAGTTCCATTCGTTTTCAAGATTAATTAATTAATTATAAGATGATAAGATATTAAGATTAATTAATTATTGGTAAGTATTTTTTGAGCTGTTGACCGCTTGACTTCAAATGGTCCGTTTGTCAGCCTACTTATTACAATCACTCCTTTAAGCACTAAACCATCGGCTCTTATATGCACTAAATTATGTGTAATTAATCCAAGTAGTAAGATTAATAAATAAGTTACTATTAAGTTCCTTAATGGTTCTTCGCTTTAGAATTTAAATTTCGAACCAGGCATAGTTTAGATTACACATAAAAACTCTTTTATAATAAACCACCATGGAACACATAGATTTGACTTTTTTATGAATTTAATGACGATAGTTTTCATTAATGCATATGTATTTCTACCGTACATTTTCAGCTTATATGATAATACACATATAGTTAATACATATAATATTCGCACGTGCAATGCACAGCTGTGAGCGACGGTTAGACCACGTGGTCATACAAGGCATTGGGAAGAAGCGTGTACAAATCGTTAAGATTTATCTAACTTACGCGGTTTGTATAGAAGTTATATTGGCTGTAATTGTATCGTTCATATTCCATGCCTAATACCTAACTAAAATATGACGTAACATTCTTTTAAATATTAATATATAATACTACTTAGTTATCGCCAGGGGAATTGCTCGCGTTTTAGGGATTGGTTGGTTGGACACGTGTTAGGTAAAAAAAGTAGCCTATGTTAAGCCTTCCTTTGAGTTCAATTTTACTTCACACATGAAAGATGATTTGGTTGTGAAAGAGCGACACACAGAGTTTCTTCCACATTTATTATATCAATACAGATAACATGGTGGTAGGTTAGTAAGTTTCTGGATAGCTACTACCAGCTCATTAGGTGTTCTACTGCCAATATTATTAGCTATACTTAGCGTTTTTGTATTTGAAAGGACATAATCTCCTAGTTTCCAAGCTTGGTGGTGCATTGGCGATGTGAGATATGGTTAATATTCTGAAGTATCTCTACATGATTTTTAA
Source organism: Vanessa cardui (assembly GCF_905220365.1). NCBI lineage: Eukaryota > Metazoa > Arthropoda > Insecta > Lepidoptera > Nymphalidae > Vanessa > Vanessa cardui. The sequence continues at coordinate 3,114,015 of NC_061148.1, forward strand.
TAAAGTCTCTTCCGACCTCTTTGTACTCTTAGATCTTACAAACTACGCGTTCGATTTTAATGGTTTTACTTTATAGTTTTAAATTTAAATAGGATGCAGTCATTTTATTAATATGTTACTCAACTCAGATTAGGGCACGATGAGACTGACATTTTCACCTGTGAAAAGAGTCCCTAAATAAAATTAGAAAAGAAAATCAATAAAATAGTTACGTTAAGAATTAAGCGGAAAGTTTATATGTATACACTACCTATACCTACGACTTCTGGTGCATTTTGAATTTAGCAAGAGAAGTTTTTGTTGTAGCCTAAGTCACTTCTTATTATCAGCTAACTGCAAGTTAAAGTTACATCACAATTGGTCCAGCCGTTCCAGAGATTAGCCGGAACAAACAGACAGACAAAAATTGTAAAAAATACTTGAGTATATGTACCGCGTATACATAAATATGCATTCAGTAAAAAACGGTTACTTTAATATTACAAAGAGTCACTCCAATTTCATTATAAATGTATTGTAATAGAAAGAAGTCGAGACTATCAGTTCTATAGCCAGAAAAACTAGATTATTCATTTCAAGTTACTTCTTCAATCTAATAGTTATATAGACCCTTGTTGTACTAAACTGTAAAGTTAAGATAGAGCATTAATTATTATTTAAGTAGTTGAGCACGCATCAATAGCCTTAATTCACCAGCTCAAAATTGAGGCTATTGACACGAGAATATGTTAGTATCTATGTATAATGTATGTTGATATATTTGCCTGAGATTAATGGAATTTGAAATCGTGTGATCGATTACTTATAGTGAAAGTATGCATTGGTAATCTTTCAAGGAATATTTGTATGCACACTGCTCATATTTTATTAATGCACCCGGGCAAGCCGAGACGATTCGTTTGTACCTTAAAATAAGATTAATATTATTATTAATAAAAAAGATAAACGAAAATAAGATGACAAAATGTCCTACAATAATAACAAAAAATGAAATAAACAAATTATTCTAATAATATTTGTATAGTGGGGCTTTATAAAAGTCCGTCTGGGTAGGTACTCCCCATTAATTCTACCCTCATGCAGCAACACTCAGGAATATAATTATGTTTCGTTTTGAAGATAATTCAATGTAACTACAGGCACAAGGTATGACGTCACCACTTATCATCAACTGGAGTATAGGTAAGGACAACTTTATATCACTATTTAATTTGGTGGTAGGGCTTTGTGCAAGCCCGTCTGGGTACCTACCCAGACGGTACCTACCACCCACTCATCAGTTATTCTACCGCCAAATAACAGTACTCAGTATTGTTGTGTTCCGGTTTGATGGGTGAGTGAACCAGTGTAACTACAGACACAAGGGAGATAACATCTTAGTTTCCAAGGTTGGTGGCACATTGACGATGTAAGGAATAGTTAATATATATTATAGCTTCATTGTCTATGGACGATGGTGACCACTTACCATCAGGTGGGCCATACGCTCGTCCGCCAACCTATACCATAAAATAAATAAATAGGGAACTTTTGATTTTTTCTGCAATCCTTTATCCAAACTATTATCGGTTGAGAAGTTAAATCATGAAACCTTAACAAGTTACAAATGAACCAAACTATATTCTCGTTTATATTAGTCACAAGACTCTTCTATATTATCTATCTCTTTCTGTCTCTCTCTCTATCTCTCTCTTAAGCGTTAATGTTTGTTCACCGAAGTTAACAATCGTTTGATAAGATACAACTATGTCTGATGTATTCAAGAGAAAATATATTATTAAGAATAAGGATATGCTTGCTTACATAATAAATATGTTTCTTACCCCCTAGGGATAAAGTTTGCTGCGACCCCTGACTAAAGTTGGAAGGTTTGGGCGCAGACCAATTTAACTTGAGACTGGTCTATTGTAAAGCAAATATGGTTTCTACATAACAGACTCGTTGCAACGAAGATTATTCTCGCGCGTATTTCAAACTTTTTGAATTTTGAACATTATTTTTTTTTTTCATGAGATCTGTCTATTGTCATTGATGATTCCACCTCATGATACATTTATGTCTTACGGTGGAGAGCCGGACACTAAAAAATGTTGATTAATGTTCAGTTACTGCATCCTAAAAAATGATTCATTTTGCTTGCATATAGTATTATCTATCTACGAAGCGAAATTCTGAATGTGATACCGGGTTATGATAAAAATACGGGAATTAAACCTTCCAATATTTGTAGAAAAACCTAAAACAAAACGAAAATATACTAAAATAGTATCATTTTTTATTATGACTTTTTTTTTGAAAAATGGTAAACGTGGAAAACTAAAATAATATTTAGTTCTTGTTTATTAGCGCCATTAAAAAGATTTTTTAACTAGACACACGAAAGTACGGACGGTATACGGTACGCATATATTTCTTGTATAATTTTATCGTATTATAAAATTACATTTTTTACTTTTCATTTAATATTGTGTACGTTTAACTGAAAGATTAGACGCAATTTTTTTTATTCGGACATAAAACTAGGCTCAACGTATCAAAATTTAAGCTAATTTTAATAACAAAAAGTAGCTATCTTCAAAGTTCAACCAAAGCCGTGGCTAGTTATGTAGCTAAGCCGTACATTTCTCTATTTAATGTTGGACTGGAGTGTACTTAGGTACTCCAACTTTACTCATCACTGTGTTTACTTTACCCTACATATCAAATGTGAACGTTTGCTGAACTCAAGCTGAAAATTATATATTTTTATAATTTTCAGCTTCAGTTTAGCAAACGTATGCTGAGATGGCACAGTGGTTAGAACGCGTGCATCTTAACCGATGATTGCGGGTTCAAACCCAGGCAAGCACCACTATATATACATATATATGTGCTTAATTTGTGTTTATAATTTATCTCGTGCTCGGCGGTGAAGGAAAACATCGTGAGGAAACCTGCATGTGTCTAATTTCATCGAAATTCTGTCACACGTGCATTCGTGGTGGAATATGTTCCAAACCCTCTCTTTAATGGAAGAGAAGGCCTTATCCCAGCAATGGGAAATTTACAGGCTGTTATTTTACTTTTTACTTTTTAGCAAACGATGTACATATATATACATACATGTATTTATTTAAAGAGTTGATCTGAAATAGAGTTAAGAGGGCCCAGTGATCAGAACGCTTGCATCTTAACCGATGACTGAACCGGGTTCAAAGTCAGGCAAGCACCACTGAATATTCCTGTGCTTAATGTTTTTATAATTCATCTCGTGAAAATTCTGCCACATGTGTATTCCACCAACCTGTATTGGCACAGCGTAGATTCTTTCCCAAACACGTTCTCCTCCGAGGGAGGCCTTAGCCCAGCAGTGGCAAATTTACAGGCTGTTGTGGTTGTTGAGCTGAAATAACTTATATTTGACAAAATAAACTATTGCTAAATTAAGTCCATCACAATCAAACCCTTAATAGCTTCAGTAGCTTTGATGGAGTCAGTGGGGACTTTTGGGACTAAAAATTGAATCAGCAGAGGAAATTGGAGCCCCCTTGAGGCTCAATGATACGGACCTCTTCTGTTAGAACGCATATCAGCATGTGACGTAGACTGAGCATCCCCAGTGCACCAAACCTAGCAAAATTCACCTTACCTTGGGAGCTAAGATATTATGCCGTGTTTAAACTGGCTCATTTACTCTTGAAACTTAAACATAACTATACTTTAAATTTAGGAGTAGGTTTCTGACAACAGGATGGTACTTTCCATCAATTACGTTATTAATTTTACACTGGTTCACCTACCCTTGATATTCCACCACAACTATTTGGTGGTTGAATGTCTATTAACTGTGTGGGTACTTTCATAGATGGGCCCTCAAGCCCTTGGACTTAATGCACATTTAATAGGAATTGTTAAGATGTATTAAATTTAGACTTGTGCCCCCTTAAATCTCATGTTACATGAGAGTTTTGATAAAGAGAGAATGTCTGCATACTTGTCGGTTATTTAGTCATTGTCCATGTCAGCTCTCTGAGGATCTTTTCCAGTATTGTACACGGAATTGTACAAATCTTCTTTAGAAATTTATTCTGAGTAATGCAGCCGAATTTAAAAGGAGCTGTTTTGTAAACAGTCACAAAGGTGCGCCCCACCGTGATAAATTAATATCGATGTGCTTTAGTCCATTATGAGAACGCGTGCATCTTAACCGATGATTGCGGGTTCAAACCCAGGCAAGCACCGCTGATTCATGTGCTTAATTTGTCTTTAAAATTCATCTCGTGCTCAGCGTTGAAGGAAAACATCGTGAGGAAACCTGCATGTGACAAATTTCATAGAAATTCTGCCACATGTGTATTCCACCAACCTGGATTGAAACAGGGTGGTGGAATATGTTCCAAATCTTCTCCTCAAAGGGAGAGGAGGCCTTTCGCCCAGCAGTGGGAATTTACAGGTTGTTGTTGTTTAGTATGAGTTAGTGACGTTAGTGCTTACAATGTGTCTTTGTGTGCGTGTGACGACTAAGAGCAAAAATAATTCAAATTAGATTTTATTAATTGAGTTCAAAATCAAATCAATCAAGTATAAATCATCAGAGTTTGAGTAAAGTATTACTCAAACTCTGATGATTTATCGTTAAAGGGAACGTCTTCGTAAGTGAATAGACCTAATAACCTTAGAAAAAAAATTTGGTTGATGATTGACATTTAATTCGAGTCTTTACAAAACATAATGAGATTACAACGGGTAACTAAGTATATGGTCAATTATATACTTTAAAGATATAAATTATAAGATTTAAAAACAAAAACACATTGTTGATATAATATATAATTATAAAACTAAAAACAATATAGATGGTACAATTGGACTCAACTGATCGGCTCTCGACAGTTTCAAATTAAAAATATAATTATACTGACTAAACCACAACAAAGGGCTTAATAAGTTTACTCTAACTAAATTTAAAAAAAAAGAATTATTAAGGAACGCTTGTGTGCAAAAGGTTATTACTTATTATGCAATTAATGAGTTTATGATCGATAGAACACCTTGGGAATGAAACGATCACCTCCTGGCTATTTCGTTTCATATTAAATTGTTTATATAATATATGGGAAACAAAAAAAAAACCGCTGAGTTTCTTTCGCAGTTTCTTCTCAGGTCAGGGTATTTTCTTTTCCGAACCGGTGGTAGTGTTTCAATTGTCCATCAATAAGAAAGTATAATACTTCTATATTGAATAAAGTTATTTGAGTTTGAGTTTGAGTTTGACACTTGAAGGTGTTCTCTACCAGTTGATGTTTAGATAAATCTGACATTCATGAAGGTACTACAAAGGTTTTTTTTATTTAGCTTATTAGCAAAAGTATAATAGTGCAATTTACAGTTTTTTATGGTAAGTGATCACTGTTAACCATAAATACTCACTGAATTTTTTTGACTATCTCTTGTATCATAAGCGCGGCATCTTTGGGAGCTAAGAGGTTAAGTCCCTTATAGGTATTGAATACACTTTCACCTACTTTAGACCTTAATTAGTAGTTCTGCTAAATATCGGTATTTGGTGGAAAAAATTTAGTGAGTAAGTTCTTTGGGTTGTACATAGTTACTCAGATAGTTTTGGGCTAAAACTATTCCAGCCAGGGGAACCGCTATGTCGTGACAAACATTTCTTAAAATTTCTTGAATAAATGGATTAAAAACAAATATGGAAATTATTTCTCGTTATTTCTTCAAACAGTCAGACATCGTTTTCACTGACAACATAAGCAATAAACAATTTAAAACATTTTCAATTCGCTGTACAAGCGATTCAATAAAAATATATTCGTATATTTGTTTACACAGCATTGAAAATAAAAGGCCATAAATATATACAGTAAAATTTTATTAAAGTCGTTACAGTAAATTTGTCGAAAGGTATATTATTATGTAAATGATCGTGTAGACCAGGAGTATTATGGAGCTTCTCAAACGTAACCAAAACCAACGGATATACGAAATAAAAATACAGTAACAGTTTCCGGTATTTATTGTTTTATTTGGATTATATACTAATAGACCGCGGATTCGCTCACATATAAGGGTACGTAGGGTTTTTCAGTTTTTTGTGTTAGGCAAAAAGTAGCCTAAGTTATTTCTTGAAGTTCATGGAAGCTTCATACCAAATTTCATGATGTTCGGTTCAGCGGTTTGGTCGTCAGCGACGGACAGACAGACAGAGTTAGTTTACCATTTACAATATTAATTATACAGTAAATAGTTTTAGTTCATATTTGTATATATTGAAGCATTTAATGTTATTAATTCTTATGTTTATAAAATAATTAAATTATGCTAAAGTTGCAAATGAATATGAATCGTTACAGTAACTTATGAACGAAGCAATCAATTACAGGATGCCATCAAATGAAATGAACATTTAATTAGGTCAAAAAAATAATTAATTTCAAAACCGAGCTTCGAAAAAAATAATTAACTTCTTAATTACGGTCAATTTGATCACCGATCAAAAATGAGACGGAAATCTATACATATAATAAAATTGGAGTGTCTGTTTGTAATATTAAAAAAACGCTTTTTACTAAACGTATGTATACGCGGTACATATACCAAAATGCCATATTTTACAATTTTTGTCTGTCTGTTTTTTTGTTCGGCTAATCTCTGGAACGGCTGGACTGATCTTGACGAAACTTTCGCTGACAAATTGTTGATGTAATAAGGAGTAACAGTAATAGAGTAATATATAAAATACTAATAATGTCACGCTGCAGTGTCCAAACCAACTCACTGGACTCACGACACTCCATCGTCAAATCGGGTGCTTCCAACGACTTAATATCACAAAAACTATTTAATACAGCTAGCTAGTAGCAGAGATAGCCTAGTGGTTGGAACACGAGCATCTTAACCGATGATTACGGGTTCAAACCCAGGCAAGCACCACTGTTCAAGTGCTTAATTTGTGTTTATAATTCATCTCGAGCTGTGAACGAAAAATCGTGAGGAAACCTGCATGTGTCTAATTTCATAAGTATTGTGCCACATGTGTATTCCACTAACCCTCATTGGTGGAAAATGTTCCAGTTCTATTCCTCAAAGGGAGAGAAGGCCTTAACCCAGCAGTGGGAAATTTACAGGCTGTTGTTGTATCTAATATAGTAAATATTCATAAGTTATAGTAAAATCTAGTAAAACTTTTTTGTTGAATTGATACGCGCGCAAAGTCGCGGGCATAGCTTGATTTTAATAAAAACGAATTTTTATGATTAGAATTCTTCGTAATGAAAAAATAATATTTCTCTCTGAAGTCCTTGGTAATGAGACAAGCTGATAAGTGTTGTTCGTTCGTTCGGATAACAAGGTATCGGAATTGAAAATTGGTTTTTAACATTGAAATAATATAAACTTGTGGGTCGGCCGCAAAACTTCGCATTTATTTAAAATATACTTTATGTAAGTAGGCTTTTACAAGCACGTTTGAATCATTTAACAAACTATATTAAGTGAAGCTACAACATTAAAAAACATGAGGTGATTTTGAAACTTAAAAGTAAAGTAACAGCCTGTAAATTTCACACTGCTTGGCTAATGGCCTCTTCTGCCATTGAGGAGAGTGCTTGGCACATATTCCACCACGCTGTTCCAATGCTGGCTGGTGGAATACACATGTTGCAGAATTTCTATGAAATTAGACACATATGCAGGTTTCCTCACGATGTTTTCCTACACCGGCGAGTAAGAGATGAATTATAAACACAAATTAAGTACAAATATATATATATATATATATAGTGGTGCTTGCCTGGGTTTGAAACCGAAATCATCTCAGCATTACATAAAAAAATAAATCCCGCCGAGTTTTTTCATCGGTTTTTTCTCAAGTCCAAGGTATTAATTTCCGAACCGGTGGTAAAATTTTAACTGTTAATAATCAATTTTAACACTTCTATAGTGAATAAAGATTGATGTTTGATATAAAAAAAATTAGGAAACTGTTATTTAATATTTTCTTAAAAAAAATGTCGTTTGATTTCTTTATTGCAAAATGTATGATTGATCTGTTAAGCAACGAAAGCGCTTTGATCGCTTGAAAATAATTCAAATGGAAAGCATTGTGTTAAATTAAGCCCGTTTGAATTTGATATAATTTGTGTGATATTTCGCATCCATTGCTTCGGACAAAAGATAATATTATCTATTTGAGTTCCGTGCAGGCATGGCTTGGTGTGTGGGCCAAAACAGAAGTTCATGGAATTAATATTGGATACTAAATATTTGGTAGCACAAAATATATACCTAAGTCTTTAAAAAAAAAAACTGTCGAGTAAAGGCAGCCCAGAGGAAGGAAGGATTGCGCTCGAGCCGTCGTGCCGTGCAGTCGTGTCGGAATTTTATTGTTTTTATCAATGTTTCTCGGAAGTTTTTTACAATTACCCTCGCTTGTTTATTGGTTTCTGTTTTTCTGTCGCGTTATAATATTGAACTTGGCTTGTGAATGGACTTTGTTTTGCTTTGACGATTGGTTTTGTTGTTTGGTAATAGGTCTTTCATAGACCTATTTTCTCTTATTGTTGTTGTTTGTCGTTGTTGTCGTTGTTGTCGTTGGTTGTTGTTCCGAGTGTTGTTTTTATTGTTTGTTGTTGGCGATGGACGTCGATACCGAATTGTCGTCCGACGCCTTAGCTGGCCGTAAACGGCCTTATAGGAGTCTCGCAATTTTTAACTCTGATTCAGAAACTGAGACAGAGACGGAGATACGTACAGCTGCGAAATGCACACCGGCAACTCGTGGAAAAACGGCTTCGAGGGGCCGCGGTAGTGACCTCGCTCGGGCTAAGGCTGAGCTTAAGGCGAGGGTCGCCGAGGCCAGGGAGGAGGCTTTTGAGCGCTCTTTGAGAAGTAGAGCGTTCCGAAAGAATGTTTCGGAAGTTGTCTTGGGCTCCGAAGAATCCGCTTCGGATGCAAAAGAAACTCCTGCTAAGATGGGCACGAAGGAACTTCGAGCTGAGGCCGGCCGCAGTGCAGCCCTCATCTTGGAGGTGGCGCAAAAATCCTCCAATCTAAAAGGAGGATACGCTAAAAAACTGAGGGATTCAGCAGCTGCACTTCAGGGAATTGTAGATGCCCTGGCATCGCGGACTGAGGCGGATGAGACGCGAAAACTCCGCGCCGATAATGGCCGGCTGCGTAAAGAGATCGAAGCCTCAAGAAGATACAGCGTCCCCCGCTAGCTGCGGATAAAAGGCGGGAGCTACAGCAGCAACACACGCATTCGAATGCACAGGTGGCCCATCCGGCTCCGCAGCCGAAATCTGCTCCCACACATAAGCAGACGCCACCAGCTGCTCCAACGGCTCCTATTGCTCCGATAGCGCCGGAGACGATTTCGCCACAGATGGCACAGGAGACGTCCTGGTCCACTGTGGTCAAAAAGGGGAAGAAGGGGAATAAGGCTTCCCCCTCTGCTGAAAGAATCTCGACGTCTGCGTCTAAGGCACCTCAAGTGGCTAAGCCCAAGCTGGTCGCCCCACGTACAGCTGCAGTTGTGGTAACGTTGCAGCCGGAAGCGGAACAAAAGGGTGTCACGTATGCTCAGATCTTGGAGCGCGCCGAGCAGGGCGTGAAACTTCAGGATCTCGGGATAAGTGGTGGCCTCAAAGTCCGACGCTCGGTAACTGGGGCCAGAGTGTTGGAACTACCGAGAGCACAGTCGGAACAGGCAGAGAAGCTGGCCGACAAACTCCGTACGGTGCTGGATGGGGTAGCCAACGTCGTCCGTCCCATTAAAAGGGTGGATATTAAGGTGACGGGGCTCGACGACTCCGTCACGAAAGAGAAAGTCATCGCCGCAGTCGCTCGCGAGGGGAGTTGCCCCATTGAGGCAGTTAAGTGTGGAGAGGTGTTACGTGGACCCGGATACATGGGTATGGTCCGCGTAACATGTCCAATAGCTGTGGCGAAGAAGCTATCTAACAATGGTCGACTCTTGGTCGGGTGGAGCTCGGCCAGGGTGTACGTACTGGAGCAGCGCCCTCTGCGCTGTTTCAAGTGCATGGGCCTTGGCCACACCAAGGCGCTCTGCCCATTTAGTGTTGAACGAGGCAGCCTCTGCTACCGGTGTGGTGCCGAAGGGCACAAATCGGCCGAATGCACTGGGAAGCTACGCTGTGCGGTATGCGTAGACGCTGGTAAGCCCTCTGGGCACCTGATGGGATCGAGAGAGTGCAACCCTCCCATCACGAAGGGTAAGATGGCCTTAAGCACCCACACCACTACCAACGCTGGACGGCGCCAAGCCGAGGAGGAAGCTGCAATGTCGACATGAGCACTGAATTCAGCTTTCTCCAAACAAATCTTAACCACTGTGCCGGGGCTCAGGACCTACTGCTGCAGTCCATGGCGGAGTGGGGGATCGACTTGGCTGTGGCCTGTGAGCCCTATTATGTCCCTCCCCTACCTCACTGGGTAGGAGACGTGGACGGCACCGTGGCGGTCCTCACGAGGAGCGGAACGGGGCCTCCTCTCTCACTCATCGAGAGGGGCTCGGGCTACGTGGTGGTGGGTTGGAGAGAGTACGTAATTGTTGGCACGTATTTCTCCCCTAACCGCAGCCTGGCGGAATTTGAAAATCATCTCGGCTTTCTCAGAGCTGCGGTGGCCAGACGTTCGCCTAGACAAGTTGTGGTTCTCGGCGACTTCAATGCAAAATCGCGAGCCTGGGGAAATCCTGCTACGAACCCACGAGGGAGAGCTGTCCAAGTGTGGGCCCTGTTATCCAGCCTATCCCTACTCAACAGGGGGCAGGTTCACACCTGCGTGCGCCAGCAGGGCGGATCCGTTGTGGACCTTTCGTTCGCCACTCCTGTTGCAGCGCGCAGAGTGTTGAATTGGAGAGTAGAGGAAGAGGTGGAGACTCTGTCGGATCACAGGTACATCCGATTTGAGATCTCCAACTCTGACCGTTGGGGGCAGACTGGAGAACTCCCAAGGGTGCCTACGACGCTTCCAAGGTGGTCCGTTGGCCAGTTGGATCGTGAGCTGGTCAAGGAGGCTGCCATAGTGCAGCGGTGGTGTTCCACAGATAGAAGGGAGGGCGCTAGCATTGATGAGCTAGCGGGCCGCATGCAAAGGGCTCTAAAGAAGATATGCGATGCGGCCATGCCGAGATCCCGGCGCATGGCGCCGCGTCGTCAGGTTTACTGGTGGTCGATTGAAATTGCGCAGCTTCGATCGACATGCAATCGGGCACGAAGGGCCTATGTCCGCTGTCGCAGGCGAAACGGCTTTGATGCGAACTTGGAGGGACAGCTATTGGCCTCCTATCGTCGGCTGAAAAACGAGCTGCAGCTGACGATACGCCAGGCCAAAGAGCGAGCTAGGGAGGCACTGTTGGTGGCCCTGAACCGGGATCCATGGGGGCGTACGTATCGTGTCGTGCGAGGAAAGATCCGTACCTACGGTGCCCCCGTGACTGAGACGCTGCCGCCAGAACTTCTCTTGCGCCTTGTTGAAGAATTATTTCCACACCCAGGGGAGCATATTCCTCCGCAAATGGCGTCTTGCTCCATGACTGAAGAGGAAATTGTGGCTCCACCACAAATCACGGAACAAGAGATGGAAATGGCACTCGACCGACTAAGAACCAGAACGACTGCGCCGGGTCCAGACGGTGTCCCAGGACGGGTCCTGCGCGACGCCTTGGTGCACCTAGGTGGGAAGCTTCGGGAACTGTTTGACGAGTGTCTGTCCAGCGGGCAATTCCCGAAGTCGTGGAAGGAGGGCAAGTTGGTTCTGTTACCAAAGGAGGGACGTCCCCTTGATTCTTCTTCGGCATACAGACCGATAGTGCTACTGAATGAGACGGGCAAGCTCTTCGAGAAGATTCTCGCTGCTCGTCTTGTTCAGCATCTCGAAGAGGTGGGGCCGGGTCTTTCAGAGACCCAGTACGGATTCAGGGCTGGCCGTTCAACGGTGGACGCCCTGAATGCCCTGAAGACTCGAACTACAGAGGCGGTGGCCCGAGGAGATGTGGTCTTGGCGGTATCTTTGGACGTGGCGAATGCCTTCAACAGTCTTCCATTCGAGACTATAAAGGAGGCACTCACATATCACAGGGTGCCTTCTTATCTTAAGCGTCTTTTGGGGGCATACCTCTGCGACCGTGTGGTCCTCTGGGAGGGGGGTGATGGGCGAATTGTCCGATTTCAAGTGGGTTGCGGCGTTCCACAGGGTTCGGTTCTCGGCCCACTGCTGTGGAATGTTAGTTTCGATTGGCTCCTACGAGCCCCCGTCCTTCCCGGAATGGGGGTTTTGTGTTATGCAGACGACACTCTCATCACGGCGAGAGGGCGGAACTTTCAGGAAGCGGCTCGCTTAGCTGAAGTCGGAACAGCGCTCACGGTGGACCGTATTGGAATGTTGGGCTTAAGGGTCTCCATCTCTAAAACGGAGGCTCTTTTATTCCACGGTCCACGTCGAGGACCCCCCCGAGGGGCGACTATCACCGTCCACGGGACCGTGATTAAGGTGCAGGCCCAGATGAGGTATCTGGGTCTGATCTTGGATGGAAGATGGAGTTTCGGGCAGCACTTTGTACAACTGGGCCCGAAGCTCATCAATGCCGCTGCCGCCTTGGGCCGCCTCCTACCGAACGTGGGAGGACCAGACTCACCATGCCGGCGTCTATATGCCGGCGTGGTACGCTCCATGGCGCTGTATGGCGCACCAATATGGGTGGATGCTCTCAACGCTCGAAACAGGGCGCTCCTTCGGAGACCACAGAGGGTCGTAGCGGTGAGGGCGATTCGTGGATACCGTACAATTTCGTGGACAGCGGCAACGCTTCTCGCGGGTGATCCACCCTGGGAACTCCAGGCAGAGGTACTAGCGGAAGTGTACCGGTTCCGGGTGGAAGCCAGAGCGAGAGGAGACCGTCCAGGATCCGCGGAGGTGGGGCGAGTAAGGACTCTTGCTCAACATGCCCTTATTCGCAGATGGGAGGAGGACCTGGGGTCCCCAACAGCAGGCCATGCGATAGTGGAGGCGATCCGCCCCCACTTGAGTCGATGGATAAAACGAAGTCACGGCACACTCACATTCAGACTAACTCAGGTGCTTACCGGACATGGTTGTTTCGGGAAGTACCTGCACAAGATAGTAAGGCGGGAAATAACACCCGCCTGCCACGCGTGTGGTGCGCCTGTGGACACGGCGTGTCACACCCTGATGGAGTGTGCCGCTTGGGGGCCTCAGAGGCATTCCCTGGTGGCGATAATCGGCGGAGAACTTTCGCTGCCGAACGTTATAACCGCCATGATAGGCAGCGAGAGGTGCTGGAACGAGATGGCGTCTTTCTGCGAAAGTGTAATGTCGCAGAAAGAGGCTGCGGAGCGAGCGCGTGAGGAGAGTGCCGCCGCGGATTCGCTTCGACGAAGAAGACCGGGGAGAAGACAACAGCGCTATGCGCAGCTTCTCCTCCAGCTGTAAACGTCGCCGGGAGTAGAGATGTTCTCTGTTCCCCGGGAACTCCTCTAGCTTGGAAGCTCATGGTGGGCCAACCGTCGGGACGTCACGGTAGAATGCGTAAGCGATCCCGTGATGCCCCCCCTAGAGACGGAGTGGGTACCGCTGGTTTTTTAGTGGGTATTCCGGTGCCTTCAGCGCTGGCGAGCCCCACATACCCCCCCACAATACAACATCATGTGGGGGAAACGCGTAATGCGTTTTTCCAGCGATAAAAAAAAAAAAAAAAAAAAAAAAAAAAAAAAAAAAAAAAAAAAAAAAAAGCCCAGAGGAAGCCATATTTGTTTATGTCATCATAAACAAAGATGGCGGCTTAAAACGCTAACGAATTGGAGCAGTGTCATGGAATACAGTCTTAGCACAGCTGAATGGAAATCAAAAGCTGTATAATGTTTATTATTAAATTGAGTTTTCAAACTTGTTACTATATCTCTCTGTCCAAATCTCTCTTTCGGATAAAATATTCTTTGTATTTCACATCAAAAATACATTTACCTGGTATACTTTGTACCAAACCCCGTATATTGTAAACAGATTCCTCCGCTTTGGAGGATTAATAGAACCCTGATATCTGCAGGACGCTGAAGGATTACAGCTGATACGGAAACTTAAGAATATTATGCATTTTATTTTAATATATTCTGACATTAATCTATCTTATTTATCTAAATAATTAATGCAAAAGATCCACTTAGAATGTACTTTACTAGCCGTTACCAGTTTTGCTCGCGTAGAATATGAATATATTATTCAAAGAGGTCTTACCTCTTTTCTTTTCCGAAAAAGTAGCCCTTTCTCAGGCTCTAGACTATGTATGTATAAAATTTCATTTAAATCGATTGAGTAGTTTTGGCGTGAATGACAAACACAGATAAACAGAGTTACTTTCTCCTTAATAATATTGGTATGTAAGTATGGATTTTTATCAGCTAAGTTTTAAGGTATATTCACACGAACTCCACCAGACAACCTACATGAATCAGTGTTTATCTTCGGTTGTATGGAAGTGGCATCTTGTTGCCAGTTGATAAATCTGTTCTTTGTATAAAATATGTGTAGGATTTTGGGTAAGAAATTCATAAAGCCTGCGTCTTCGAAGGACAGCTCGTGGGCGTGCGTGGGTATATAAAAAATCATTTTATTTTTAAATAGTCATAATGATAAAAAATCACAGATAGCAGAAACATTACGCAGTTTCAAGTAAGGCAATGTCGCTGTGTCGAAATAAAAGCTGACCACTAAATTACTATCGAGAATGTAATGAGCCATCAGATGGTATGTTTTGTTCCAATGATAAAATATAGAGAACGCTTAACGATGGTTCTCTTAATGAATAGCTTAGCCCTCGATGATGATTAGATACGTATGCATTTAATTTAAATATTACAAACAGACGGTAATAACGGTAATCGATTACCTGGTTTCGAAGTCTGTTTGTATCAAACAGACATACTGGCATACACTATATGTAAAATTTTATAACAATATATCGAATAACCGAGATGTGCTAGATTGTGGGTTCAAACCCAGGCAAGCACCACTATATATATGTGCTTAATTTGTGTTTATTAATCATCTCGTGCTCGGCGTTGAATGAAAATATCGTGAGAAAACCTGAATGTGTCTAATTTCATCGAAATTCTGCCACATGTGCATTCCACCAACCGGCATTGAAACATCGCGGTGGAATATGTTCCAAACCCTCTCCTTAATGGAAGAGGAGGCCTTATCCCAGCAGTGGGAAATTTACAGGCTGTTACTTTACTATATCCAATATGTTACAAATGCAATTTTTTTCTTGTCTATCTGTCGCTTTAGGTAAGTGTTCTACACGGTAAAAGGCAAAACTTCAAAATACCAAATTCTTTATACAGTATTTTTGTGTTCCCTGAAAAAAAGCAAGTGATATTGTTTACCATTCTATAATTAAAGGATTCAAATATCCTCTCTAATATATGTTTTGTGTGAAACAGAACAAATTATTAGTCGTTTATCAAAGCAGAGAGCGAAAAGTTATAACTAATAGACCAGCACTACCCTCAGACAAGTTGAATAATAAATTACACGTACAACATGCAAATAGGTTTTGGATGTAGCTTCTACAAATACATCCTTGTTTTTGTACATACACACACATAAATACATATTGCTAGTGATTTGATTCAGATTCCAATCCAAATTTAAGGTTAAGTAAATTGAATAGGTACTAGGCTAACATGAATTGCAAGGAGATGTTCTTATCTATGAGTGAGTGAGAGTTATTTAGAAGTTGGACCTGAAAATGTTTTACTTCTTTCAATATTGCAGACATAATAGTCCATGCACTCGGAGTGATGCAAAACCTACGTCATTTTAGTAAAGCTGAATTTTGATGATTTCTATTCTACTATGTAGTTAAGACATACGTACTTAATAGTTTAAAAGCGAGGCCTTTTTGTAAAAAAAACCTTACTCACCATGTTAAACGGAACGCTCATATTTAAATTGTTTATTGTCTTATAGTACGACACAACTTAGATGTAGCATCTCGGGGCACTGGGATCTTACTATATGAATATATATTAATAATATTATGATCTAGCTTTTTTATTTATATTGATTAAATCTTAACAAGGCATACGGTGCCCTGACATGGCCATGACCCTCTTACTAGGTGCACTTTTAACTAAAAAAAGGTTGACTAAAATCCAGCACTCCCAATTTGGAAAAAGCTTATGTCTAGCAATAGATGATTGAATTTTTCTGGTTAATTTTATAATACTAATGTTTATAAATAATTTTACAATCACCTTACTTATTCCTTTATATCATATACATACATATAATAAAATTGTAGTGTCAGTTTGTAATAATAAAAAAACCGATTCTTACTAAATGCCTATGTAGGTATGCACAGTACAGTACAGTACAGTTGTTTGTTCCAGCTAATTTCTGGAACGGCTAGATCGATTTTGGAACTTTCATTGGCAGATAGCTGATGTAATGAGGAGTAAGTTAGGATACAATAATAACATTTTTTTGTTAAATTCAAAGGCGCACGAAGTCACGGGTCCAGCTTGTTAAAAAAATAAATCTAGATAGACGACTCTACAAGGCATTTAATTTAACGCAAAATATTTCAATGTACTAGGAACGCATGAGTAAAGAAAAGGCTGCCCAGAGATTAGTAAATTCGACTTCCAAACCACTCTGGAAACTTGTAAGCCGAATGCGGTCGGCTTCTGACAGGTGCTAAATTGTTGTTACTGAAATTTTAAGTACCATATAACATAAATTTTAAAACATCTGTGCGTTACTTGATAACTCATTTTCAACGACATATGTTTCTATACCTTGCATGTAATCTAATAATGTGATACTTCATTGGAAAGATTTCTTATACGAATGAAAATAAAAATGTCTTATTAGTTATTGTTATTTAATTTACAAAGGTTTATTTGACCTGGCTATTCCGTTTTGTCACAGCGCACATACTCGTACGCCAACACATGTGTAGTTGGCAGATTGTATCGCAGTGGCTGAACAACAGTTTTTAGTAAAGTAACAGCCTGTATATTTCCCACTGCTGAGATAAGGTATCCTCTTCCATTAAGGAGAGGTTTTGGAACATATTCCACCACGCTGTTCCAATGCGGGTTGGTGGAATGCACATCTGTCATTTCGATGAAATTAGACACATGCAGGTTCACCGCCGAGCACGGGATGAATTATAAACACAAATTAAGCACATATATAGTGGTGCTTGCCTGGGTTTGAACCCGCAATCATCGGTTAAGATGCGCGAGTTCTTAGTAATGCTTGATATTTCTTACCATTGTCTAAAGGTAATGATCACTTACCATCATGTGACCCATGCGCCCGCCAACCTATAGCATAAAAAAAACCTATAGACATAAATGAATCCTGAAAACGTTGCATTCCTTAAAGGGTCGTGTAATAACAAATCCCTTCACACAGAACAGTTATTATTAATTTATGTATTTGGGGCGTTTAGGTAGAGTTTCGACCAATCACGTAATAAATATACAAGTCATGACAAACACCGTCTGGCTTATACAAATATTTATAGATCAGGGTCAAGCCTAAGGTTATTGCTGTGCCAATCAGTGGAGCGGCTGGTCGTTTTGTCTTAAAAGTCTACGTGGGTCCGGGTTTCGTATTAAATCGTAAATCGAACTTGCGACCCTTTGGATAAATATTGCTAACAAAATTGCCGAATCTATTTAAAGGCGTGTCACACGATACGATAAACGCAACGTATTCTTTTTTTTGTTGAGTCTGTGAAATAGTGTTTAGTATCATAAGAATTATTAAGATAAATTGCTTAAATGTATAAAAATATGAATTAAAAATTGTTACTGTATACGTCTTGACCGCGTGGAATGGTGGCAAGAGTTCTAGCAGGGATTCCCCGTTGAATCGCAACTCTGATCCTCTCATCCAATCATATTATATAGTTTGTGACTCCTTAGATTAAACTGATTAAATAGAACACACATTGGCAATCAAACTTTATCCTATTTCAAATAGAAATATGAAATATGAATGTAAATAATAATTATTAATAAAAAAGAAAACGAAAATCCCGCTGTTAGTATAGTTTTTTCAGGTCTGGGTATTACGTTTTTTTTTAATAATCTTTCTTTATATTAAATAAATAAATGGAAGAGGAGGCCTTATCCAGCAGTGGGTAATTTACAGGCTGTTACTTTACTTTACTTTATGTAGCTCTTGAATGGTAAAAGATTTTTTTTTCAATCGTTCCAATAGCTTTTGAGCCTATTCAATACACACAAACAAATAAAGTTTTCCTCTTCATAATATTAGTATAGATACAGATGAATAAAACTACAAAGGAGGTACTAATATTATTAAAAAAACGCGCGTTTTCCAAACAGTGTGAAGACCACGTGATAAAACAAATGAGTGAACAATTTTTGCGAGTCATAACTTTACGGTACGTTATAAGGAATAGCTGTTCCGGGAGTTTCCCTGTTTTGGGTAATGGCAACACGAAAAGGGCATTATTCTTTTATTTAAGTTTCAGGTTTTTTATAACTTGACTCGTTACTCGACATGGCGGTATATTGTCGATAAATGACTAACGTGAAACTGTAGTTATAATTTCGAATTAAAACTATAATGTACAATGTAATAACTACATCATTACATAGTATAAAACAAAGTCGCTTGCCGCTGTCTGGCTCTATGTATGCTTAGATCTTTAGAATAGGCAATTTGACGATGCGAAAAATAAATAGTGAATTATTGTAATCAGTGTATATTATGAGTTTAAAAATTGTTATTTACTAACGAAAGTTGAAAATAATACTCAATTTATTCAACAATCCATAAACAAAAATGCATTTTTTCAAACGTTTGCCACGTGACACAAAACGCTCCTGATTGGCCGGGCTTATGATGAAGTCACTTTCTTGTAAACTTTGCTTTTCTACTATATGTACCACAGACTAAAGTACAGGATAGTGACGTCACCGACGCCATTGCGGCGCCATATTGTCCAAGTAGCGTTTTCGCGCACTATTTAAATATGGAATTTTTAATAAGATATTTTTCAGCAAATATGTACTAGAAATGAAAAAACACAACTTTTACTGGGTTCCTTAACCTCTACTAAATAATATAAAATGGATTTTAAAATCAGTCAAATAGCCTATTACACAATGGATTTTGATGCGGTTTTTTTAGTAAAATTTTGTATGTAATACATGAACAGTATAGTAAATAAATATGGATAATGTTAGAAGTTTCCAATGTGATATCGTAAATAAACAAATTCTGTTGTATATTTAGTATCAGCATTGCACCTGTGTGTAGTCGGGGCTGGTCGCTAGTATATGTATATAAGAACTCTTTTTAATTATTTCATGATTTTCTTTTGTTTTTATTCACGACATTCCGTTAATTTTATATTATTCATAGGTATAGATTATAAATTCCGCACAGCTCGGTCAGTTCGGTAAAGTTTGCCTGATTTTTATTCAATTTATTAAGATACCAGAAAGTTCGCCGGGGACTCAATTATGTATCTATTTTCCATACAAATTGAACGATAAAATATCGAATGATATTCAGATAACAATTTCGAAACGAGATTTGTTTATCTTATTAAAATTTATGGTAGAAATTTTATTTTGTTTTGACTAATATTTTGCTTGCGAATATGCCCGCGGTTCATATAATTCCTTAATTTAAGATGGTTTAAATTACTGAAAAACTCCTAGACTGTTTTCTGTTACAGCATTTATCTCTGAGACCCATATTTGTTACCACAAATGTAAAAACTATTAAAGAAAACATGCATTAGTTTTGATATAAAAAATTACAAGTTGTATTTTTCTTTATCTATAAAATTCATAATCACCTTGTAAAATATTTAATTGTCTATCCAAAAACCATCATATCTATGGAAGGTTTAGGCTCTTTGTTAAATGGAATAATGGATCTGACAAAACGTAGATCTTGTCGATTTCCTTTTTTTACTTCCCGGTTCCCTGGATGCCGAGTGCGCCAAGGTTCACCGGGTTTACCCACTAAAAAACCAGCGGTACCTTTTCCGTCTTTCGGCGGACGCCACGGGATCGCTTACGCATGCTACCGTGACGCCCTGACGGTCGGCCCGCCTATGCGGGCCTCCAACTCCTACGGGGAATTCCCGGGGTACTGGGACCCCCCTGGTCCCTGCGGCGCCTATTGAGGCGGGGGGAGAAGGTGCGCGTAGCGCCTTTTCCTCCTCCCCGGTCGTCTTCTGCGGAGCGAGTCGGCGGCGGCATTATTTTCCCGCTCCCGCCCCGCGGCTTCCTTCTGCGACATGACACTTTCGCAGAAGGAGCGCATCGCTTACCAGCACATCTCGCTACTGAGCATGGCGTTGATAACGCTCGGTAGCGTGAGGTCTCCACCTATAGTCGCCGCAAGGATGTGCCTCTGGGGTCCCCACGCAGCACACTCGTACAGGGTGTGGTACGCCGTGTCCACTGGCGCACCACACTCGTGGCAGGAGGGTGTTTCCTCCCGCCGCGCTATCGCGTGCAGGTATTTACCGAAGCATCCGTGCCCGGTAAGTACCTGCGTCATTCTGTACGACAGTGTGCCGTGCTTCCTTTCAACCCAGCGACTCAAGTGGGGACGGATCGCCTCCACTGTCACCAGGCCTGCTGTGGGTGACCCCAGATCCTCCTGCCATCGGACGATCAGGGCTTGCTGGGCTAGAGTTCTGATCCGCCCGATTTCCGTTGACCCTGGACGGTCGCCGCGGTCACTCACCTCGACCCGAAACCGGTACACTTCCGCGAGCACCTCCGCCTGGAGCTCCCAGGGCGGATCGCCCGCGAGAAGTGTCGCCGCAGTCCACGACACCGTACGGTACCCTCTGATGCCTCTCACCGCTATGACCCTCTGCGGCTTTCGCAGTAGGGCCCGATTTTTAGCGGTGAGGGCGTCTATCCAGATCGGGGCACCGTACAGCGCCATCGACCTCACTACGCCGGAATAGAGACGCCGACATAGGGATCCCGGCCCCCCCACATTCGGAAGGAGGCGACCGAGAGCGGCAGCGGCGTTGATGAGCCTCGGGCCGAGATGGACAAAATGCTGCCCGAAACTCCATCGTCCGTCCAATGAAAAGCATACCTACGCTAAGCCTATTTATAAGAAAAGTCCAAATAAATAATTATTGAAAAGAAAAATGAGACACCAAATACGTTACTACTTAGTTGTGTATACTTTTACTTTAAGTTCTAGAAAAAGCTGCATGGATTAATTTTCGGAATACAATTAATAATCATCGAATTTGGACTAGTGGGCATAATTAATAAAAGCAGATGCTCTCGCCTTGTGTTATGTGTGATTGTTGTGGTATTCATTCGATAGATGCATGGTCGCTAATGTAAGCCACTGAGAGCATGTTAAAACATGGGGAGTAATGGCGACCGCACTGTGCACCGTAATGGCGTGAGTGACCGAGGCAATTTGTTTCCCCAGCGGGACGTTACGGTATCACGCGCTTTATTAATAATTTATCGTCACGACAATTTATTTGACGTGACTATTTTATTTAAGGGTATTCTTGACTTTCAACAGACTACAAACACAGCCAACCATTCGAGTTTAATAAATAAAATTATTAAGATTTGTAGTACGGTGTATTTATTTGGTGGTCAACAGCGGCGGATTTACAAATCTGCCGCTAGTAGACTATTCAATTCCTGCCGCCCCTATTTTTTTTGCAATATGATGTGTGTTCTATCTACATTACATCGGTTTTTCCCATTATTAGTATGATTATAAACTGGGTGATATTTCTGTCAGTTACTAGATTATTTTTCCAACCCGCTATGTCAAGTATACGGATTACGGACGTAATGTGAAAACACATAATTATAAGCTTTTTTTTATTTCTGTAAGATAATAACAAATTTGAGCTAAATTTGCAGTCGATCGAAATCTGCCGCCCTAGGCTTCAGCCTACTTAACCTATTGATAAATCCGCCACTGGTGGTCAGTCTTTGGGCAACTGGTTAGGTAACCACACATTAAATCGACGTACAAGTGCAATTGTTAAAAAAGAGTCTTACATGTAAATATTTCAAATCGGTTTTACTTTCCACGAAAATCTAACGTTTTTAGCTATCAAGTTAAGCTTTTTAGCAAAGGTTAATCTATATCTAGCTTATAATAAATTGCTAATTTTCTTTCAAAAATATTCGGTTTTTGTTTTTTAACAAATTAATTGTACGTTGCAACAAAAAACGTGTGGTGTATGTAAAGTTTATAGCCAATTCCTACTGTACAAGACAATTATGGTGTCGTAGAAGTGTTCAAATAAAGATATATAATGCGTTGTACTGTTTTATTCTCTAAATATATCATCTTTGAAATCGATGTTAAATACCAATATGGAATACGCAGCAAATGTACGAGAAAGGATGTAGTCCGATATGGACATTTTTAACATTATCAACATCTACCCGCAAACTTCAGTCTCGTAAACAAGACATTCGTATATAATGTTTAAATATCGAGCTCCACCGAACAAAAATAAGAAATCAATAACTTTAATAATATGGAATGATCGACATTTAACATTGTATAGATAGAACAACACAACTTTGATATAAAAAAGTAAATGGGAATACATCACTTATTCTGATGAGAAATACTCACTTTGTATCACACAAATGTAATCGATTTATTTAATATCTGGTTGATATAGGTATTGAGTTTCATTAGAATGCTGGCAAGCGTTTCTAATATGCATACAATTTAAAATGGATGCCAGTACACGAGGTGTCGCATATTAATCAAATATTATAATCAATGTATACTAAATTCATGTTCTTTATTTTTAAAATTCACCTTATTTTATTCTTATTTCCAACAAAAGATGGCGTTGACCCTTTTTCCTACATGATAAAAAAGCGTGGAGTTAATACCTGTTGACTTCCAAGCAGGATATATTAATTTAAATAATTGTATTAACTAACATGACTTTGTATTTTTTAATTGTTGAAAAAGAGGAACTACTTAGTTTCTTGCCGGTTCTTCTCGGTAGAATCTACTTTCCGAAAGCTACCACAGATTCACTTAATTGTAAGATGACGATTCAAAATTGCTTGTAAAATTCTACTTGAATAAAGTTTATTTTGATTTTTTTATAAATAGCTTGAACTAACTTTATTTTTTATTAATAACCAAATTACCCACATGGTAGTCCTTAGGTAGAAGGGTGGTGTCATTTTTGCCGATAACGTGTATACAAATAACGAATACTCAACGGAAAAGTTATAACAAAATATCAAATAAAAAAAATCACTTTTAAATTTATTAAAGCAAAAGCAGCCTTTAAATGCTAAGCCACTCCTTACTTACAGCTCGAATGCGCGTTGGATACATGCAGGCTTCCTCACGAGATCCTTCACATAAGTTGAAATATTAACACGAATTTAATACAAGTAAATGAAGTTAACCGTTAAATCTTTTTGACCACTGGTCCATCAATTTTAGGATTGTAGGATTTATTAAAATAATTGCCTTGGTAGTAATAATAAAAGCTTTCTCTACTAACATCTTTTTCATGCTAAACATTCTTAGGGATATGATTGATTAGCTGGAACAAACAAACTGACAGACAGACAAAATTTGAAAAAAAAAATTTATGCATATGCATTTAGTAAAAAGCGGTTATTTTAATATGATAAACAGACACTCCCAATTTTATTATATGTAAAGATTTAAATTGTTTGTAACACAATAACTTTGGAATTAATTCTGTAGAAGATATCATTGTTTCCAAATTATGTGCAACGAATCACGTTTGCTGCGATACGGGTGCTCTGATAACTAAGTGTAACAATAATTTATTTACATAACAATTATTAATATAAAGCCTTAAATATATACAAACTAGCGGCCCGCCCAGGCTTCGCATGGGTGCAATGATATGACATCGCAGTAGAAACTTTTAAAATTATCAGTGTTTCTTTACTAAATTGTCCATGTATTATATATAAACTATCTTCTCGAATCACTCTATCTACTAAAAAACCGCATCAGAATCCATTGCGTGGTTTCAAAGATTTAAGTACACATAAGGTTATAGGGACAGAGAAAGCGACTTCGTTTTATACTATGTAGTGAAGTGATATGAATTGAAAATAGTTACTGAATAAATCTTGACCGTATGGTGGCAAGAAAGTTAGCAGCGTTTCCCCGTTGAATCGCAATTTCGATCCCCTGGGCAAAAAACGAACTTGCCCTACTCCTGCAATCAGTGGAGGTTTTATTTTTTTAATTTTTTTTTAAGGTATATGGGCCACCTGATGGTAAGTGGTCACCATCCCCCACAGACAATGACGCTATAAGAAATATTAACTATTCCTTACATCGTCAATGTGCCACCAACCTTGGGAACTAAGATGTTATGGCCCTTGTGTCTGTAGTTACACTGGCTCACTCACTCTTCAAACCGGAACATAACAATACTGAGTACTGTTATTTGGCGGTAGAATAACTGATGAGTGGGTGGTACCTACCCAGACGGGCTTGCACAAAGCCCTAGTGTAGTAGTACTATTAATGAAGCTGAAGAAGTCCAAGTGTTTCAACAGCAATTGGGATAAAATGCACACATAATATATATCCCATCAAAAACAATACTTGTCAAAAAAACCAAGTCTCGCAACTCAGTTGTTCTGCGGTAAAAAGTTGTGAGATCCATGTAATACCAAGTCTTATCCATGTAATACTTACGCGACTTCCTGTCTTAATACGTCCACTCCCTAAGACCACGATCGTGGTCCATAACAATTGAAAATCAATTGTGTCCGGAATATCAGTACTCGAAGTATTAAGTTGTTACGTAATAATTGACAGCATCTTATACTGACGCATCTCAATCTTAAAAATCTTTAATGTTTTATTTAAATATATTGATTGACTCGGCCATCAAAGAGTATCAGACAGACAGTTACTTTCACATTTATAATATTAT
This sequence comes from Vanessa cardui, assembly GCF_905220365.1. NCBI lineage: Eukaryota > Metazoa > Arthropoda > Insecta > Lepidoptera > Nymphalidae > Vanessa > Vanessa cardui. The sequence goes on from NC_061148.1 coordinate 3,139,035, forward strand.
TATAGAAATATATATCATGTTCTCTATGAATCAATTACACCAGCGTAAAACTGGAGCAGGTCGTAAGTTAAGTATAAAGTGATTCAGTTTTGTTACAAGTATAGATCAAAGAAATCTACAAGAGTATTACAAAGTGTTTAACACACTTGTTCGCGGTTAACAGCCGTAAAAATAACCGCTTTAGGAGTTTAAAATATTAACTCGGGAAAACGAGAATGAATGTTTGTTTAAATTTTAATTACAGTTCGTAGAAATATAAATAAAAGCTTTTGATATTATGTTTTATATTATATGTATAGATTTAATGGATTCAATTAAAAACAAGCGGAATTTGTTTAATTTTTAATTCATGGTTGTAAAAGCGTTGTCACTCTGACGTAACGTCAAATCCTGGAGAGGCGGTCGATAATTCAAGTCATATAGCACAATTAATTATCCGTACCGTAATATGGAAAAATAATTTAAGTGTGCAACATATGAAACTAGCTTTTTTATGGTATAGGTTTGCTGACGAGCATATGGGCCACCTGGTGGTAAGTGGTCACCATCACCCATAGACAATGACGCTGTAAGAAATATTAACTATTCCTTACATCGGCAATGTGCCACCAACCTTGGGAACTAAGAAGTTATGTCCCTTGTGCCTGTAGTTACACTGGCTCACTCGCCCTTTAACCCGGAACACAACAATACTGAGTACTGTTATTTGGCGGTAGAATAACTGATGAGTGGATGGCACGGACCGTACCAGACGGGCTTGCACAAAGCCCTACCACTAAGTAAAGTAGTAAAATAAATGTTATTTATTTCTTATTTTTGCTGCATTTAAGATGATGAAAACGATGGATGTGTTTGAATTCGATATGGTAAGAAATCATGTTTCTTGTGAGATGACGCCCTACAGAGAAGTATGGAAGGAGAAGACATGCTACCCAAATAAAATTGGGATGAGGGTAAAAGGATGATTTTGAAAAGAAGACGTTTAAAGTCAATAGTCGTAGCATAATTCGTATGTTTGACGTCAGAGCTCAAGTTCCTATTTTCGTGGCCACAGAAGTCACTCGCGTAACTTTTAACGAAACCGGTTTGAAGTGGTTTCACAATTGATTTTGAATTTTTTGAATTTTCCGATTACAGTTTGCTTTCGTTTTTGATTTTTAAGAAATTTTGGTGATTGTGGATAAAATCGACTGTTATGCTGTAATGATAAAGGGAGGGAGGAGGTCAAGGCTTAAACTATCATAGGTCTCCGTTAGTGCTCTCTACTCGCTTAATTTTGCGTGGCAAAATTATAATCTTGACAAACGGTAGCGTGTCAAGCCAAGTACTAGTTAGAGAGCTGGCGAGCATTATTAAATTTTTTTATTTAAAATAGTATGTTTCTATTTATTCAACTTCATATTTATTTATAAATTTATCTTAAAGGCTAGCTAAAGTTAAATTTTTGTTTTTATTTAAAACTTAAGGTAAATCCGAAATATTTTTAAAAACCTTTGTTTAAAAGTTTTAAAGATGTAAGATGATACGGTTGCAGTATTATGGTCATAGTTATCGCATAATTATTATTTTCTTTCATAAAGATAGATCGTGTTATTTTATATTATGAATTTTATGCTATAGACCGGGAGATGATGACACAAAATATAAGTTCATTTGTACCAGTATCTAGTACGTGGAAAAAGTGCTGCCATACTTTAAATACTTTGATTAATTTGACACGTTTTAAAATTCCGACTAAAATACGTAAAATCATTTTTCATCATGGCATCATTGTACCTTTTTGCCTTTACGTAATTAGACCCGTGAAGAACCGACATACTGGTCCAAATTATCATTAATCATCTCTCGGCCTATCAGTAGACGATCCTCTCAGAGAGTCGTCTCCAGTTGTGGCATACGTGGAGGATTGATAAATTACGTTCACGGCGATTATTCTCAAGAGACACAAGTCAATTGCGCACCAGTATGTGCGCAGATCGGAAAAAAGTTAAACAAATTATAATTGTGTCATTTATTCTTACCATAAAAACTATTAAATATAAATGTGTACTAAAATTAGTTTCTGTAATTTCAGTAGTTCGGGATGGTCAAAATAATATTCATGTTTTACAATGATGCTCCAATCTCTCTATCTTTTGTTGCAATCCCACGCTATCGTCCTATTGTGTTCTATTGACAGCTCAATCATATTTAAAATAAGAAATAGTGTTACATGCCAGTATTAAATGCTATGCCATATAAAATAATATTAATTACAGTTTTACAAAATATTGATCAATTAATTACAATTAATTGTATATAATAAAATAAATTTAATAACCCCTGCTATATTCATAATATGCAATAATAATGTGATATTAATTATTATGATATAGAATCAAATGTCATAACATCGTATTGAAGGCTAAGGTTACTCTCGTAACAATTTCTTATCTATTATAAAGTAACATACTCAATAATGAGCTGAATTTTAATCAGTATCTACAAAGATGCTGCAAACCAACCTTAGGGTTTTATTTTAAGCGCTAATCTCTAAACCTAACAGTTTATTTACGTAAGGTAGTCTAAATATTGGGAAAATTACAGACTAAAAATATTCCGCAATGATTTTCAGCTTAAATTGTTGTAAATATACAATTTAAATATGAAACTTGTATGAAAAAAAATATAAACAAACATTTACTAAGCAAGTAACATAATAAAACATAATATGTATAGACGTGTATAATATATATCTAATTAAACCTACGAATCGCTATCACTGTTTTAGGCAACTGTGTATTTACGAGTATGTTTATTGTTTACTCCTATAAATAATAATTAGTAAATATCCGCATTGAAAGCTCATCGCACAGTAAACGTGAGCGACGTGTCATCTTTTGTTACTTGACTCACTCACCCTGCAAACCTAAATAATACTGAGTATTGCTGTCTGGTGGTAGAATACCTGACGAGTGGGCAGTGTTTATCCAGACACTAGCAACACGGCCCGGCTTCGCACGGGTGTACTATTGATACTAAATATCATCACATCACATTAGAAAAACCTTTCTCTTGAATCATTTTATCTGTAAATAAAAACCACATTAAAAAGCTTAGCTTGCGTAAAATACTCGTATATATACGCAATTAAATAAAGTCATCCGTTATCGACGTAAGGATCAAAACGAAAATGCCATAAGTTATGGCCGATACGCTTCGTGACGTAACGATTTCTGTCAGTTGTACTGTAACCCGGGTAAAAGAATTTCGTCCCAAAAAAATCCTTATTTAAATGGTAAACCCCTAAACCAAGGCTTAAAATATGTACCATTATACAATAATTAATTAGAAAGTATCGTATGCATTTGTAATTTTTCAAAAAGCCATACAATATTGTATGTACTGATACAATTGATGTACTGGCTTTTTAATAGAGCAATATAACATATATCAGTATATTCATTTTCATTTAAAAAGGCACACAGGTTAAATTATCGACTTAAAAAATATAATTTTTTTGCTATCCCTATTGATAGTTATCACACGCACACATAGACAACTTGTTAGTAAGAATACTCACACATCGATTATAACATAGAAGAGCGCGTCTTCGTGTGCGAATATAATAATAGAATACAAGCTTATTGTTTGATATAATTTAATTTACACACACATTTGATGATAAGCCTTCGTGTGCGTGTGTGTGTTTCGTGTACTTCTGACACAATGTACTGCCAAACAACAATACTTAGTATTGTTGCGTTCGGGTAAGAAGTGTGCGTGATTACAGGTATATGGGACTTATCATCTTATATGATGTTAGTGAGAGTCCCGATGGCCCAGTGGTTAGAACGCGTCCATCTTAACCGATGATTGCGGGTTCAAACCCAGGCAAGCACCGCTGATTCATGTGCTTAATTTGTCTTTATAATTCATCTCGTACTCGGCGGTGAAGGAAAACATCGTGAGGAAACCTGCATGTGACAAATTTCAGAGAAATTCTGCCACATGTGTATTCCACCAACCCGCATTGGAACAGCGTGGTGGAATATGTTCCAAACCTTCTCCTCTAAGAGAGAGGAGGCCTTTAGCCCAGCAGTGGGAATTTACAGGCTGTTGTTGTTGTTGTTGTTGTTAATTTGGAATACTGCGACACATTTTAAAGTAACTGAAAAAAAAATTAAAACCTCTGTAATTTAAAAGTCGAACGTCAAGTGTGAGCGGTTAACACCTTAAAATCTCCATTTTAAGCAGGTCGCTTTACATTTAATTGAACTGAAACTTATATACGATTCAAAAGCCTAGCCTACTTGAATATAGAATGCGATTTTATTTAAAACTTCGCAGCCATAGAGCTTCAAAGCCTTACTAACTTTAAAACTAGATCAAGTTCTGATAAGTTAATATTCTAAATGGCGTGTTAATATATAAATAGATTCAAAGGGCTGCGTAAGTCGAGATGACGCAGTTGTTAGAACGCGTGCATCTTAACCGATGATTGCGGCTTCAAACCCAGGCAGGCATCACTATATATATATATGTATGTGCTTAATTTGTGTTTATAATTCATCTCGTGCTCGGCGGTGAAGAAAAACGTCGTGAGAAAACCTGCATTTGTCAAATTTATTTCTGCCACATGTGTATTCTACCAATCTGCATTGGAACAGCGTAGTGGAATATGTTCCAAACCTTCTCCTCAAAGGTAGAGCCTTAGCCCAGCAGTGGGAAATTGACAGGGCTGCTATCGGGAGGCACTGGTTGAAACAATCGTGCAGTGAGTAATATTATTTGACCGATTGATTCAGCGATCATTCGAGATGTCTGCTTTTGAGATAACTCCGCCAATATTTGCAGAGGACACTGATATTTGTTTTCTTAGTTTTAGTGGAGCTTGATCGAACCTTTTTATTTAATCTGATAATGTGGAAAAATATATTGTCAATATGCCTTTTTTTGAAATGACAACATTTATACAGGGTTATTGGTAATTCGACGTATATCTGTTAGGAGGTGATAGAGGTGACTATTTGGAATAATTTTAACCCCTATATGCGTGACGCAAAAATTAACCATTTTTGAGTTATTCTGAAAAAAGCTAAAAAACGTGATAACTCAAAAATGATTACTTTTTGCACCATGCATATGGGGGTTAAAATTATTGCAAATATTCACCCATATTGCCTCCTAACGGATGCACGTCGAGTTACCAATAACCCTGTATATTAGGATATGACGAAGATATAAGATAATTGAATTATATTTAACTATCTGTTGCCCGCGGCTTTGCAAGTGTGGAAGTGAATATATGTTTGCTGCGTTAGTGTAGGTAGGTATCCAAAAACGCTTAAAGACATATCATACTGATTTATAATGAATATTTCAAAAATAAAGTTTCATGATACGAGATTAAAAAGTGATACAAACTTTCAACTCTTGTTTCACCTCCTTAGGGGTAAAGTAAAGTAAAAGCCTGTAAATTTCCCACTGTTAGGCAAATAGCCTCCTCTCCCATTAGGGAGAGGGTTTGGAACATATTCCACCACGCTGTTCCAATGCGGGTTGTCGGAATGCACATGTGGCCAAATTTCAATGAAGTTAGTCACATGCAGGTTTACCTTCACCGCCGAGCGCGAGATGAATTATAAACACAAATTAAGCTCATATATATAGTGGTGCTTGCCTGGGTTTGAACACGAAATCATTTAGGGGTAGAATTTTCAAAATTCCGTACTGGATGACTACATAATAAAACTATCCTGTTTATCAAATTCCATGGCCTAACTTACTAACTTAGCTTTAATTGTTTACGCTCGGCGATGATGAATCAATACATTAGGATTAATTTCTTCTTTTTAAGAATTGTTCTACCGCCAAATAACAGTACTCAGTATTGTTGTGTTCCGGTTTGAAAGGTGAGTGAGCCAACTACAGGCACAAGGGACATAACATCTTAGTTCCCAAGGTTGGTGGCACATTGACTATGTAAGGAATAGTTAATATTTCTTACAGCTTCATTGTCTATGGGTGATGGTGACCACTTACCATCAGGCCTATATGCTCGTCCGCGAACATATCCCATAAAACAAAAAAAAAATCATCATCAACATCGAAGAAACTGTCTGAAGTGTTTACTAACATCATAAATATCGGCGAGAATCTCATTGGCTCAGCTTGTAACAGATTTCAAATCACCGATACAAATTCCAGCACCAATTCATTCAAAGGATCATTTATTATACGAATGTATATTACATAGATGAATATATATTTGCATAGTATAAAATTCGCTTCATGCCGTTTGTTGGTCTTTCAAACTATATAACGGATTTTAATGTGATTTTCATCAATAAACATATAAATTCCAGAAAATTTATAATTATAAGTAAAGTATATTATAGTACATATATAAAAAGGCCAAAAAAAAACAACTTTTCAAGCCGAAAAATAATCGATTTTTTTTTTCTTATGTTTGTTCTTAATCTATACGCTATATATACGAAGAGCTAGTTTATTTTTATACTAGTAGTTGACCGCGTATTCCCTTGCGTTTTGGGGTGTCGGTTATCATGCGTCAAGCAAAAAATAACATATATCCTTTCTTGCTTCGTACCAAATTTTATCACATTCAGTCCAGGGGTTTGGTCGTGAAAGAGCGACAGAAAGAAAGACAAACAGAGTTACTTTCATATTTATCAGTATAGATTACCAAATCGCAATTAACGTGGGAAAGCGAAAAAAGAGCCACTAATCCTAGCAGTGATTAATCTTTGACTAGTCGATAGTAATAAGTCACGTGACAAAGAATTAAACTTAATAAAAAATAAAAGATAAACTATCTACAATTCTATATTTGAAATTTCATGATTGAGCTCTTTCATTTGATACCCATCGCTATATTTAAAGTTATTGATTTTTTAATAGAGAAACGTCCTCTAAAATGCGCCATATTGAATTTAGTGTATCACAATTCGTAATATAATCAATCAGTCAAAAATTTAAAAATGGAAATGCACACGAAAGCCTGTTCAGCAAGCTTTAGGTTTCCAGATGTCCAGCGGTGCTAGTCACGTTCCATCAGAGCCTTTAAAATCAAAATAAATAAGATACTAGTTGATAAGACTTACCTACCATCGAGTACAAATTCTTGGTGGCATTGTATTCTGGTTTCAAAAGTGATACTAGTGGTATAAATACAAGAAACGTAACATCTCCAAACATAAAATTGATGGTGATGTTACTTTTGTAGGAAATGGTTAAAATATTATACAGCGTCTGTGGTCATTGGTGATTATTATAAAAAAAGGTAAAGTAACAGGCTGTAAATTTCCAGGTTAAGGTCTCCTCTTCCGTTAAGGAGAGGGTTTAGAACATATTCCACCACACTTTTAAATAAAACTAGTTATAACGGATTTTAATCGCGTATATTAATTATTTTGGACATCCCGACGTTTCGAACACTTTACAGCGTTCGTGGTCACGGGTAGACTGAGTCTACCGATTAAAATCCATTATAACTAGTTTTATTTAAATGTGTAATAATCGCGAAAATTTAAGACAACATTCCACCACACTGTTCCAATGCGGGTTGGTGGAATCCACATGTGGCAGAATTTCGATGAAGTTAGGGACATGCAGATTTCTTCACGATGTTTTCTTATCTTATTATAAACACAAGTTAATGTGCTTAATTGTGTCTAATACATAGTGGTGCTTGCCTGGGTTTGAACCCGCAATCATCGGTTAAGATGTACGCGTTCTAACCACTGGACCATCTCAGCTCGATTATTATAAGATGACCGATTTTTTGTTTCGCCTGTACACCTACCATAAAAAATAAAAACAATAAAAATCAAATAACTCTCGTGACAAAAGAGTTTTCGCGAAATATAAACTTTGATAGTTTAGTTTAGTTCTTAAGTGAAATAAAAAAAAAATCTTGTAATTTACGTGAATTCGAAACCGCTACCTCTAAATTAGATTCACGTGTTCTAAACTGAACTGTTGGGTTTTACGTAACGTCACTAGTCGTATAAAATAAACAACATCTTGACCTTTTCATGACCAGTAAACGTTATGATTTATCTTAAAAACATATAATAGTTTAATATTAACGAGTCAATATATTACTATAATTTATATCTATGGTGATGACTGATGGAAGCAAGGAAAGCATGCGTTTGATACGGTTATGATCCGTCAACACCAACAACATTCAAGCGTGGAATTAAAATTGGTGGCCCAAAATTTACAGGCAGGCTTACCAAAAATTGAGTCGAGATGGCCCAGTGGTTAGAACACGTGCATCTTAACCGATGAATACAGGTTCAAACCCAGGCAAGGACCACTGTTTCATGTGCTTAATTTGTCTTTATAATTCATCTAATGCTTAGCGGTGAAGGAAAACATCGTGAGGAAACCTGCATGTGACAAATTTTCATAGAAATTCTGCCACATGTGCATTCCACCAACCCGCATTGGAACAGCGTGGTGGAATATGTTCCAAACCTTCTCCTTAAAAAAGGGAGAGGAGGCCGTTAGCCCAGCAGTGGGAATTTACAGGCTGTTGTTGTTGGTGTTGTACCAAAATTATTTCTTCATACGTGCCTTTAAAGGGTCAATAGAAATTATTACTTAATGCATAACATATATAATCATATAAAAAATTTAAAAGTCATTTTATTTCATATGTTGTTTTTGACCCTCTCTGTATTGGTTCTGGTTTTTATCAACTATCAAGATTATTCAACCAAAGTTCATAATTGGAAATTTTATTAACGATACTTCCAGTAACGTGCGTTAAATGATTAAACATATTCGATCATAGTTTACAAGAGACGAGCCATAAACAGATTTCTAGTTCAAACAACTTTCCTCTATCTGATGATTAATCTTTGAACTATCTATATATTTCTATACGCGATTATCACCTTACGTACGATGTCATAAGAGTGACAATTGTATTTCGTATTCCTGAAATTTTTCCAGTAAGATGTCAGAGGTATGAAGGGGAGGGGAGGGTTTCAGGCAACAGCGGACTCAGTAACTCAGTAGGTTTTCGGCGTTCGACCGGAGCGGACGTATGTTGTCTCTGCGATTTATACGTACGCGTATGTAAATTTAATATATTTATTGTTTTTTTTTATCTGTGTAATTACTGTTGATATTTTATTAGGAGTGTTTTAATTTGTGGCTTTGAAAAGTTTTACTGGATTGTGCGGTTATCGAATTTGGTTAGTTTTTTCAGCCGTGTTCAGCTGTTGGTGTCTTATATTCGGTAAGTCTATGTATTAATTAATATTTAAATGTTTTTTTTTTATTAAAATAGTTTTTATGTATTGTTGAGATTTTATTAGAATTAAATATAAGTATTTATTTTCATAACAATAAATTTGGTATAATTATGTAATTTTCTAAAAGGTCTTTTTTGTGTTTATGTACTCATTTTTTATGTATTTTTAATATATTAATAAGTAAGTTATAAATAACAATTTTCATAACAATATATACGTAACTAATAATTATGTAATTTTCTGAAAATTACTATTTTTTCGTATTTTGTACTTAATATATTTTTTAATATAAATTTGTTAAGTTAGCTGCAAATAACAATTTATAAGTAATAAAACCATTTGATTTTTTCGATGTATATTCTTTATTTATTTTGTACCACGTGTAAACATTCGATCTTAAATAGTAGTGTAGATTACTTTTACATATAAGTTATATACATATATATATATATACACTGTCAGCGGCCAGCAATATATAAACAATTGTCAAAAATAATTTGATAAATGTTTTATTACTCATTTGTACAAAAAGTGGTTGACATATTACTAAGAACCCATTTTCTTTCAGAAAACTTTGAGTTTTGAGTTAGACGAAAAAAACAACAAATAATGATAGCAACATTAAACATACACATACCATATATAGTTCAATAATAATTACCTATTATAGTCACAGAATCCGTTACAACAAAATAATAATTTGAGTAAAAATATAAAGATATGTTCACACGTAAAAAAGTAACATATAAACTATGAACGAACCTTAAACGGATATGAAATAGAAATTGAAGTTACAAAATCAAAATCAAATTATACACTATCAAATCGACTCTCACGAGCACTTTGAAAAGTCACCCCGGCTACACAGGTGCAATACTGACTATATACTACATAATATTATATACAACGTTCACAGCTTTTCGTCAATATGCAGTACAAACCGCTATGTCCTGAATTTTGAATCTGTAATGCCTTCAAAAATATTCGCTTAAATTATATTCTGTAAAAGAACACTATTGTATTTAAGGCACTTAATTGATTAAAAAATAATGTTGTATTGCTTAAAATTGCTTCATGATTAAGCCATTATTTCTCTTGAAAAGTGAAAGAAAAAAAATGTTATTGTAGGATATCCCTAAGAGATACATATACCATCGAGAACTTATTTGTAGTATTTTTTAAGGTACACAATATTATTTTGTAGGGTTTACCCAGCGTTTGCAATGTAAGCGCAAAAATATGTTTATGTAGGACTTCAAATTAGAAACTTCTAAATTTATCATTGTTTCTTTACTATATTATGTATATATTATATACAAAAACATTTCTCTTAAATCAATGCATCTATTTAAAATATAACCGCATCAAAATCCGTTGCGTAATTTTAAAGATCTAAGCGTACATAGGGACAGACAGCGGTAAGCGACTTTATTATACTATGTAATGATAATGATAATGAAGCTTATACTTCTTCTGAAGGTGGGAAGACCATAAGACAGATATTTGATATTTTTCATCATATTTCACAAATGTATACAAATGTTATACTTTAACTGCTAAATCTGTAATTATTGTATTCAAATCAAATCAAATCAAAATAAACTTTATTCGAGTAGGCTTTTACAAGCACTTTTGAATCGTCATTTTACAATTAAGTGAAACTACCACCGGTTCGGAAAGTAGATTCTACCGAGAAGAACCAGCAAGAAAGTCAGTAGTTACTCTTTTTTAACATTTAAAAAATACAAAGTCATGTTAGTTAAATACAATTCAGATATGGATATTAAATTTGAAGAAAAATATTCTTTTAAAAATAAAACAAATAAGATAAATTTATGTAGCAATTTATAAACAGATATAAAATAGTACCGACTCATTTAAATATGTATTCTGTATAAAGTAATTAATTATTATTGGTTTTATTATATTATATATGTATGACATATGTGTTATTTTTATTACCATTAGTCTACTTTTACGATACTTTTATTGATCTCTGTTGATTAATTATTTTACGTTTGATTATTAATGTTTTGTCTGTTAGTGAATGTGGTATTTATTATCAGTGGAAACATAGCTAACATTATTGTATATTATATGCTGTAAGTGTAATCTTATTGTATGTTTTATATAGAAATCATACCTCAGGTCAGATCATATTAATAATATTATAAGGATATTATTGTCTAGTTTCAATATCTCGGTATCATTAAATATAACAATAGTTCATACGAATAATACATATATATATGTATGTATAAAGTATGTTAAATATATGTATAACGTTGTTTGTGTATATTATTTGTTTAATGCGACACATTTTCGTCAGATACTCGGAAGTATTTCTATTGTAACCGTTGGTAGAGATTGTCAATAATCGAAAGCAGTATCTGCTTTATAAATAATATTATTCGTACGAGGATATAATATATATGTATCTATATAATAAAATATTTTGTAGTTAGTATTCCTGGATATTTATAGATGGTGTATAAATATAATTGTAAATGATTATAACATTTATTTCTGAATAAGGTAACTCCTAAATGTAGCATAGCCACTCAGAATCGATGGCAACTTTAAGGAATTCGTAAGAGTCTATTTTAATCTATACTAATAAGGAGACAGTTTGGAACATATTCCACCAAGAGGTTGCAATGCGGGTTGGTGGAATGCACATGTGGCAGAATTTCGATGAAATTGGACACATGCAGGTTTCGAGCACGATATAGTGGTGCTTGCCTGGGTTTGAACCCGCAATCATCGGTTAAGATGCACGCGATCCACTGGGCCATCTCAGCTATATTTGTTATTACGTATTACGTATAGTGAGTGATAGCTTCATGGATATAGTATCTCAGTTCCCAAGGTTGGTGGTGCATTTGCGATGCAAGGAATGGCTAATATATCATCTATGTCTACACTAATAGCGATCTTTGTAACTCTACTATTGGACACAGCTCTAACATTGAGACAAGTTTTCCATTTTGGTTCAAGAACAAACTTCAAAGTCACCGCAGCGCACGGTAGCGAAATGTCAGAAAGTTAAATGCGATATTTAAACGATACGTCATTTCGCAAGTGGTATACGGAGTAGGTTTTTATTGAAAGGCGAAAACTCGATAGAATATAATATATATAATAAAAAGTGTTGAAATTATTAACCTAATCCAAACGGTCTATCCTCTAAATTATTATTTTATTAATACTTTGAATGTATATTTTTATGAAATAGAGGTGCGCACAAGAGTACAATCTCATGGTAAACTGCACCAACTGTAAGCAATACTCTGCATTTCATTTACCTCAATGCACCAATCCTTGCAACTAAGATTTCCATTGCGCTTGTAGTTACACGGGCTTATTCATGCTTTAAGCCGGAATACAACAGTAATAAGTATTGGTGATTGGCGTTAGAAAACATAATGAGTGGGTGGAACACACCCAAACGAGGCCTACCACTAAATAATAATGATATTAGTAATATGTTTGGTTAAAGATTTAAAAAATTATTATATAATAATATTATAAATGTGAAAGTAACTTTGTCTGTCTATCTTGCTCTTTCACGATCAAACCGCTGAACCGAATTTGATGAAATCTGGTGCGAAAAAACCTTGAACTCCAAGAAAGGCTACTTTTTGCCTGACACATGACAATATTACAAGTAAAAATAAAGACTTATAACTTCAGTACTTTTTCACCACTTGAATATGAGCGGTAGAATATGTATAGCCAGAAATTGAGCCTACAATCTTCAGTATTTTTTTTACCACTTCAATTTGAACAGGAGAATGTAGCTAGCCTGAATTTGAGTCAACAATTTTCAGTACTTTTTTACCACTTTAATTAGAGCCCGTAATCTTCAGCAGTGTTTCACGTATACCATTGAGCCATAAAACTTCTGCCCTAACAATTTATATCCAATTTTCAACGACACCGGTAGTTTCCGTCTCATTTAAAATATCTCTTACACACCGTAAAGTTTAGTTTCTTAGTGTAAAATCAATTATAATATGCAAAGTAAGAGAAAACGATAGAAAAGGCGAGAGACCATAGATTATATAATATTAGAAGTGTCATAAAGAGTAGGACTTATTTGTATACCGAGTGCTGCGGATTTACTTGTATTCAATTCGTACTATAACACTGAACAATAAAAATAACCGTACCCTTTCCAATTCTATATTCAAAACTAGTAGCCGCCTGCGGCTTTTCTCTCATTTTAGGGTATTGGTTGTCATGTGTCAGGCAAAAAAGTAGCCTATGTCCTTTTTTGGAGTTCAAGTTTGCTTCACACCAAGTTTCATCAAATTAGTCGTGAGAGAGCGACAGATAGACAGAGTTACTTTCACAATTAGATTATTAATAGAGAAATTAATTTAGATACAGATTACATAAAAGTACTTTTAACCCCTCATCTTATTACAGCACAGAATATAGATTTCATCGAGAAGAATTGGAAAAAGAATCTATTCCAAATTTAAAATGCCGTTTTCTTGCATGACAATAAACGAAAATTAATCCTCGCTTATTTAGTATCTATAGTCTTCATTTCATGAAATTCAGTTCAGTAGTTTGGTCGTTAATGAGCGACAGACAGACAGAGTTACATTCACATTTATAATATTAATATATATTAAGAAACTACTATACTAACTATTGTTAGCGATTTAATTTTAAATCGATTTTTATTGTGTATAATTGCAACACTTATAAATAATAATATTTAACTTTGTGGGTAGATTATAAATTAAAAAAAAGAATAAGATGGAGGGTAATAGAGAGAGGGACATGATTAATTTTTAAGAACGAAAGTGGCTCGATTGAAAAAAGGTTCAGATATTTAAGTAAGATTGTAACCAGTTTAATAACGAATAATATAAAGTGATGTGTATATCTGTGTGAGTATTATTTGAAAATCATTGAGCATTCAACATATCAGAAGTGGTAAGACCGTGCGAGAAAACAAAGAAGGTATGAAATTTTTATTACCATTTTAAATCTTCGAATTCACAAACTTTTAATAATGAATGTAAATAGATAATTACATTAAATATAATACTACTTGATAATATCTCAGTATTCAAAGTTTGTCGGAATGTTTGAACAGAAATAAAGATTTAATAACATTTTACTTTAATCTTTTAATATAATAAAATACATAAAATATTTTACTACATAAAAACTGTAACTAGTATATAGTGACAATATATATATATTAGGTATAAAGATAATATTATTAAAAAAAAAAAAAAAAACGCTATTAAGGGTATATCTATTAGATATAAATAAAATATGATATAATATTTAAAATAGAAAATACAGATGTCAACAAAATATTTTATCAATGTTTCTAATCCGTTTATATATATATTTTTTTTGTCTTTGTCATTTCAATTTGTTGTTTAAAATATAGCTTCTGTAAATTTAATGTGTTGTGTGTGTTTTATTAATGAAATTCATTTTTTTTTGAATCTCTTCCTATATTAACATTCTTTAATTTAACACGTTTTACGTATAATAAATATATATCTATGAATATGATAGTCTCCATAATTTATTATACATATATAATCATTTATATATATACATAATATAGTATATAATACATATACATAAATATGTCATCTGCGTCGGCGTATACACCTCCGTTACGAGATAGTATGGAAAAAAGAAAGTCTAGGAGCTCAACTCGTAATCAAAATTATAAACGACGGAGATACGATTTGAGTCACAGCAGACCATCGAAACGTCGATTGAGCAAACGAGACAGTTATCGTCAACGATCGCGTAACCGATCATCAACGAATACGAGTTCTACTTCTAGTGAGGAATATAATTGCAAAACCAAACGTCGTAAATATCAATCGCGGGGTTCCCGTAAAGGTTATCGAGTATCGTCAGATACAACGAGTCCGTCTAGCAGTATAGATTCTAACAGTTCTGATTGCTCCAATCATATTGAGGTTCATAATCGTCAACATAATCGTCATAGCACAACTGACAGTGTATCATCTCGTAGTACAGTCACACGCAGAGGAAGATCTCGGTATCGTAAAACTTATAAAGACAAAAGGATTAATAAAACAACTAGGAATCGGCATCGATCAAGGTCTAGGTCTTTTGAAAATAAGGATTTCTTTAAAAAATTTGCGAAGTTTATTGATAATAAACGCAATACTTTTGAGGGAGCTCATAATGTTTTACCAGAATTTGACCCAGATGCAAATGCACAAACGGCTACTGATTGGATTCGCAAAGTTAATGAAACGGCAGCTATTTACAATTGGAGTGAAAAACAAATAATTTACTACGCGATACCCAAACTTTGTGGTTATGCTCGAAAGTGGTACCAAGGGCAAAGTACATTAAACCTAAGTTGGCGGCAATGGCAACGCAAAATTCTCAGGACATTTCCGGACGATAGAAACTATGCGGATCGATTATATGAAATGCTCGAAAGACGGAGTAGGAGAGAGGAATCATTAGAAGAGTATTTCCACGACAAAGCAAGGCTAGTCAAAATGTGCGGTATTAAAGGTAGAAATGCCGTTGACTGCATAATCAATGGTATATTTGATAATAATATAAGACTAAATGCCCAAGGATCCAGTTTTAAAAGACCTTCACAATTACTAAAATACTTACGGCGCATATCGAAGAAACTTTCTGGAAATATAAGAAAATTAGTTTCAGAAAATAAAAATTTTGGAAATAAAGAAAGTAACTCTAATAAAATAGTTATGTCTAACAAACCAATGGGTACTGGCTCTCGAAGTAGATTTAAAACGGTACGCTGTTTTAATTGCTCTGAAATTGGTCATACAGCTCCAAATTGTTCAAAACCAATCAAGAGATGCGATAGATGTCATCGTTTGGGTCACGAAAGCTATGAATGTCAGCAGGATAATGGCAACAAAGCAAACAATACTAAGGAGTCGACAGAGGTTAAAGCAGAAATGAAAAAGGTATTACAAATCACAAAGGAAGACAAATTAAATGGCAAGTATTACAAATCTATAAAGTTAAATGGTATTATAAGGTCGGCTTATATTGATTTTGGAAGTCAGTGTACATTAATAAAAGAAAAAATAGCTTCTGAAAGTAAGTTGACACTCGATAAAATTGGTCTTCCAGTAATTAGAGGATTTGCGCTTGGTTGTGTTTCACCTCTAGGAAGAGTTCAAGTAAACATTGAAATAGATGCAGTAACAGCTATCGTAGATGCATTTGTTGTTACTGATGATTTATTAAGTACAGACGTATTAATTGGCCAATCGCTCACAGAACTACCAACAGTGACAGCAATAAAAACTAATACTCAATTGACTTTATATTGTGATGATTCCATGACGGACTGTATTAATGTTTATAATTCCTTCGACGTGAATGTAGAAGGATTAAAGAATCTAACTGTACACACTGATAAAGAATATACCGGTTATCTGTTTATTCCCGGAAATGTGTGTTTAAAACCCGGACATGAATATATTACGCTACAAGGTGTTTTTTATTTTAAAGAAGGCATTGGACAAGTAATTCTCATCAATGTATCTGGAAACCCTTTGAAATTCGACAAAGATAAGGTTATTGCACGTGCTGTAAAGTCACCTGAGATGGAATGCAACAGGGCTATCGAAAAAAATGTAAATTTATCCGATTATAAGACTACAGATGATTTTACAACGTATAAAGAACCTATTACTATGGATATGCTAAATATTGGTCCTAAAGTATCAGACGAACAAAAATATCGACTTTTGGAATTGCTAAATAAGTATCGTAATTGTTTTGCGTTCAACATGCAGGAACTGGGTTTGACAAAAATTAGCGAACTGACGATACGGCTTAATGACGATAACCCAGTAACTTATAAACCATATCGTCTTCCATACAGTGAGAGGGCTGTTGTTAGAAAAATGGTGGGTGAATTACTGGCAAATAATATAATTAAAGAATCGCATTCTGCATATGCTAGCCCAATAGTTTTAGTCCGGAAGAAGAATAATGATTATCGACTTTGCGTCGACTATCGGGCATTAAATAAGAAAACAATAAAAGACAGTTACCCGATGCCAGTCATCGATGACCAACTTGACCGCTTAAGTGGAAAGGCATACTTCACAAGTTTAGATTTGGCATCGGGATACTACCAAATACCAGTTAATCAATCATCGCAACACATCACAGCATTTGTAACACCCGATGGGCATTATGAATATACAAGAATGCCCTTCGGCTTAGTGAATGCACCTGCTGTATTCCAAAATATGATTAACAAGGCTTTGGGTAATAGAAGGTTCGAACTCGCTATTCCATACTTAGATGATTTATTATCAGCAGGCAAAAACTTCGATGAATCATTCAATATGTTAACCGAAATACTAGAATTGCTGGAAAATGCTGGACTGACATTAAATCTTAAAAAGTGCTACTTTTTCCAATCAGAGATAGACTATCTTGGTTATGAAATTTCTGAATTAGGCTTAAGACCTGGTACAAAAAAAATACAAGCTGTGGCAGAATTCCCAACACCAACGAATGTACACCAGATAAGGCAATTCGTAGGCTTAGCAAGTTTCTTCAGAAGATTTGTCTATAATTTTGCTACTGTGATAAAACCTTTAACTACGTTAACAAAGGCAGACGTACCCTGGGAATGGGGAAATGAACAAGAAAAATCTTTTGAACTTATTAAAGCAAAACTTTCAAGCAGACCAATTTTAGCACTATACGATCCTAACTTTGAAACGGAAGTACACTGTGATGCTAGCAAAGTAGGTATTGGTGGGGTTTTGTTACAAAGAGCAGAGAGTAGCATGCCTCTGAGGGCAGTAGCTTATTACAGTCGACAAACAACACGAGAGGAATCATTTTGGTATTCCTACGAATTGGAAACTATGGCTGTTGTTTTATCCTTAAAAAGATTTCGTATCTATTTAATAGGGTTAGAATTTAAAGTAATGACTGATTGCAATGCTTTACGTGCGACGTTAACAAAAAGAGACTTAATACCAAAAGTAGCTAGATGGTGGCTTATGTTACAGGAATTTAACTTTTCGATCGAGTATAGACCAGGACATAATATGCAGCATGTAGATGCATTAAGTCGCAACCCAGTGTTACCGGCGGTCGAACAAGAGGAACTTGAGATTTTAAATATTACTACTCATGATTGGCTACATAGCGTGCAGATGACAGATCCTCGCCTGAAACATATTAAAAGTGTTCTACATACAACTGATGACGACCTCAAAGAAATTAAAAGTAATTATGTCCTCCGTGATGATAAATTATACAGGCGCGTTGGAGGCAAATTAAAATGGGTGGTGCCACATGGAGCACGTTGGCGCATTTGTCAACTGAATCACGATGAAGCTGGACATTTTTCATTCGAGAAGACTATAGAGAAAATAAATGCTGATTATTGGTTTCCCAAAATGAAACGTTTTGTAAAGAAGTATGTCGATGCTTGTATAAACTGTGCATACAACAAAGAAGTTACAGGGAAAAAATCTGGGTACCTTAACCCAATTCCTAAATGTAATTCTATATTTCATACCATTCACATGGATCATTTGGGGCCGTTTATAAGAAGTAAACGTGGAAACACTTACATTCTGGGAGTGATCGACGGTTTTAGTAAATTCATATTGATTAGAGCAGTTAAAAATACAAAATCGCGGACAACCATTAAAGTTTTGGAAGAAATATTTGCAACGTTTGGATATCCTAAAATAATTATATCTGATCAGGGTACTACCTTTACTTCTAATGAATTTAGAAATTTTGTGAAAACATTGGGTATTAAACATACTTACAATGCTGTTGCTACACCACGCGCTAATGGTCAGATCGAGCGTTATAACAGGACTATTTTAAATGCACTTTCATCAATAAATCACGGCCTTGACGAAAAAGATTGGGATGTAAATATAAATAAACTACAATGGAGTTTAAATAATACTATAAATAAGGGGACCAATAAATCTCCTGCAGAAATTGTCTTTGGACACAGAACCACCGGTGAATCCGAAAATATTTTAAAAGGTGCTATATCGGATGTGATGAACCCAATAACAGACAAGGAAAGAGAAGAAATAAGAGATACAGTTCAAGATACCATTAAGGAAAAACAAAGAAAAATGAAAGAAGCTTTTGATAACAAAAGGGCCCCAACTAAAATATTTAAGGAAGGGGATTTAGTAATGATACCAAACCATAATCCAGAGAAAGGAAAGAGTAAGAAATTGGCGCCAAAATTTCGGGGACCATTTAAAATAACTTCAGTTCTGGATAAAGATAGATACGAAGTGTCAAGTATAGAAGGTCACAGTAAAAGAAAATATAAAAACATATTTGCTGCAGACCAATTAAAACCTTGGATAAATTTCGAGCTATCTCCACTTGAGAGCGAACAAAGTAGTAGTGATGACGACTCCCAGGAAGTCGAATAATTATTTATTTATTTATATTATTGATAACAATTTTTATCCTTACCTAAGTGTCCATATCCTTGCCTGTTTCAGTATAGATTCGTAAAAAGGACAGATCGGTGCTAGCGGAAAGTATCCGGCTGTCAAAGCAAATCAGGTCATACTATGAAGTGAAATAGCAGACGATGATTTCAAGTGGCAACGGCAGCACATTAAATAGAAGTTGAAGAGCAGGCCGCACCCCTCTGGTGGCAAGCGGTAGCTTATTATATGACATTATTGGGCAGGCCGTACCCCTCTGGTGGCAAGCGGTAGCTTATTATATGACATTATTGGGCAGGCCGTACCCCTTCGGTGGCAAGCGGTAGCTCATTATGTAACATTATTGGGCAGGCCGTATCCCTTTGGTGGTAAGCGGTAGCTTTGTATATAAAGTTTTTGGGCAGACCGTACCCATTGAGAGGCAAGCGGTAGCTCATTAAACATTTAATGAGCAGGCCGTACCCTCCGAATGGCAAACGGTAGCAGACTACACAAAGGTTAACCAGGCCGTAGCCCTCGGGTGGCAAACGGTAGCTGATGATTGGCAACAAGTGTTTCTAAGTTTGTGAAGTTCGTGAGTGACGTGATGATTAATAAGTTAATAGTGTTAATTAAATACAGAGAAACTGAGTCTAATTTCGTATGGAAAGGGATAATTCAAAAATGACCAAAAGCTTTGCGTTTAATGTCTACTGTGTTTAAATTCGTTATTTTAATATTTTTGTTATAAAAGTCTAGTATTTTCATAATTTTTAATATAACAGATAATCATGTAGAGTTTAAATTTGTAATATAATAATGTGATAATAAATAAATTGTGCTTGATTGTTTGTAATCTGTAGGTAAATTTATTTAATTTTTTTTTCTTTTCTTTCTTTTTCTTTTTTTGAGTCTAATTGGTTTAATTTTTAAATGTTAATATAAGCGAAAGAAAGAAAAGTATGGGGTCATACTTGCTTTAGGAAGGCCGAGCCGTGTTAGGAATGAGGCCATTCCTATTGCAGGACAGCCGTCTGTTAGCGATTTAATTTTAAATCGATTTTTATTGTGTATAATTGCAACACTTATAAATAATAATATTTAACTTTGTGGGTAGATTATAAATTAAAAAAAAGAATAAGATGGAGGGTAATAGAGAGAGGGACATGATTAATTTTTAAGAACGAAAGTGGCTCGATTGAAAAAGGTTTAGATATTTAAGTAAGATTGTAACCAGTTTAATAACGAATAATATAAAGTGATGTGTATATCTGTGTGAGTATTATTTGAAAATCATTGAGCATTCAACACTATATATATATACTTGGTGGTAGGGTTTTGTGCAAGCCCATCTGGGTAGGTACCACCCACTCATTAGTTATTCTACCGCCAAATAACAGTGCTCAGTATTGTTGTGTTCCGGTCTGAAGGGTGAGTGAGCCAGTGTAACCACAGGCACAAGGGACATAACGTCTTAGTTCTCAAGGTTGGTGGCACATTGACGATGTCAGGAATAGTTAATATTTCTTACAGCTTCATTGTCTATGGGTGATGGTGACCACTTACCATCAAGTGGCCCATATGCTCGTCCGCCAAACTATAACATAAAAAAAGAAAGGACAATGTCTGTTGCGTCAGCTAAACAATTTTGTTATTCTTAACCGTTTTAAAGATTCGAGACAAACAGAAAAATATTATTAATATAGTTATTTTTTGTTAATAATAACATAAAATGCAGATAATCCTAAAGCATAGATTATAAATTTAATACAAAAAATAGTAGACAGAAGTTGATGACAAAAATTTCATTACGTTTAATCCTGTTTGAAATAAATTACATTCTTCGCTAATTCTAAAGATTAATGCTGTCGTTTGATACGTATATTTTAAACCGGCTTATATATGTTAACAGATTAATAAAGGAACATAGGAAAACTGAACGAAGCGAGGTATTCCCTGGATTATTATCAGAGGTAGCTTAGTAAGATTATTCCTTTATTAAAAACATATTTTTCTTAGTGCTATACGTGTATATCATATTTATGGTATAGGTTGGCGGATGAGCAAATAGGCCACCTGATGGTAAGTGGTCACCATCATTCATAGACAATGGCGCTGTAAGAAATATTAGCCATTCTTTAGATCTCCAATCCCCTTGGGAACTAAGATGTTATGTCGCTGGTGCCTACACTGGCTTACTCACCCTTCAAACCAGAACACAGCAATACTGAGTACTTTTGCGCCAGAAAATGTGTTTATTTACGACAACACATGAGAAACTTTTAAAATTATCAACGCTTCTCTACTAAATTGTGCATGTATTATAAATAAGAAACTTTCTCTTGAATAGCTCTATCGATTAAAAAAAAACATATCAAAATCCTTTATGTAATTTTTTTTTAATTTAAAGAACTTGCAATACAAAGGGACAGACAGACAGCGGGAAGCAATTTTGTTTTATACTATATGATGAGTTTTAACAATTTCATTTCATTTCATTTCAACGTGTATTTAATGTTTCGAAATGATCAGTTTCGCAGTTACTTGGTAGCAAATAAACAAACACATTCTCATTTATGACTTTAATTAGGTTACAGACTATATCTTTATTGACATTCAAAATAAAAATCAAAATAAACTCTATTCAAGTAGGCTTTTACAAGCACTTTTGAATCGTCATTTTACAATTAAGTGAAGCTACCACCGGTTCGGAAAGTAGATTCTACTGAGAAGAATCGGCAAGAAACTCAGTAAAAGTAACTCTGTTTGTCTGTCTCTCTGCCGCTCTTTCACGGCCTAACCGCTGCACCGAATTTGATGAAACTTGGTAGGAAGTCAACTTGAACTCTAAGAAAGGCTTTTTGCACACACATGACAACCAACACCCTAAAACGCGAGCAAAACCGAGGGCGACTGCTAGTCAAAATAAAATTTATTCACGAAGGCTTTTACAAACAACTTTAAATCGTCATTTAACAGAACTATTAAAAGTAAAACCACCTTTTTGGAATGTATAATCAACCAAGAAGAAACTCAGTAGTAACTCTTTTTCAACATTTTAAATAAAAACTTGAAGTAAAAGTAAAGTAACAGCCTGTAAATTTCCCACTTCTGAGATAAGGCCTCCTCTTCCATTAAGGAGAGTGTTTGGAACGTATTCCACCACGCTGTTCCAATGCGGGTTGGTGGAATGCACATGTGGCAGAATTTCGATGAAATTAGACACATGCAGGTTTCCTCACGAAGTTTTCCTTCACCGCCGAGCACGAGATGAATTATAAACACAATTAAGCACATATATATAGTGGTGCTTGCCTGGGTTTGAACCCGAAATCATCGGTTAAGATGCACGCGTTCTAACCACTCCATCTCGGCATAAATAAAAACTTATTTTGCTTAAATACTATTATGTGTATCTAATAAGTATTATTCAGAAAGTTGCACTTCAGACGAGATCGTAAACGGCAGGGGACTTATTTGTTTGTGAAGTTTAACTTATAGGCGCGTTATGAAAAAATTATGACAACGAATTTTGATGATAAACAAGGTAACTTATGAAGTTGCTCGCTAAGGCGCCAATTAAGAGTCAAGTCGCTGAAAACAGACAACTTCACACCGTATCTTGTTTTACATCTTTTATTTTATTTCAAACTAGCGGCCTGGTTTCGCACGGGTGCACTGATCACTATACAGTCTAAAACAAAGTCGCTTTCTCTGTCCCTATGTATGCTTAAATCTTTAAAACTACGCAACGGATTTTGATGCGGTTTTTTTAGTAGATAGTGTGATTTGAGAAGAATTTTAGATGTTTCTAATGTGATGTCGTAAATAAACAAATTCTGTAGTATTAATATTGCACACGTGCGAAGCCTGGGTGGTTAGTAATAAATAAATTACAGATATTTACTTTCTTTACTTTTGTCCATGTCTTTATATATATCTGTTATTAATTACTTTATCTATTAAAAAACAACGCATTAAAATCTGTTGCATTATTTTAAAGATCTAAGCATACATAGGGACAGATAGCGGTAAGCTTACTCTGTTGTAATAATTTTAATTGTCAATATTTAAATTTATAAGGGAGTGTTAGTTTTTTTTTAAAGAATAGTTACAATGCTCCAAATTAATTAAGGAATTACAAATATTTCTAATTGTCCCCCTTTAAGGTTTATCACTTTTAGGGGTGAGGATGATAAGAGCCCAAAGGGTCAGAATCGATCTTACGACTTTTTAAATCGCAAGGCGCCCGTAAATCATTACTTATCACTAAACACTTAAAATAAATGTTATGCAGGTCATGTCATTCGAAGTAAGAAAAAATAATCTTTGTAAGTTATAAAATCTAATTTTAATAACTAATAAACTCACTATCCCGTTTATATTTCCTATTTAATATTAGGATTACGTAGAAAGTATTGTTAGCATTATTTAGAAATATACTTTTAAGATAATTTATCAAAGTTACATACAATATCGTACAAAGCGATCATAAAAATTAGTTTCGTGTGATATCGCCCGACTACGGAACCCTATCATTTTCATGTCTAGACTAGCTTGTCTCAAAGTGTACGCTTAGATACTATTCACGGCCCATTTTGTTTTGATGGTCATTACAATGAAATAAATGTACAGAACCCCTTACCATATAAAATTTGGATTTACCCAGTGGAACACAGGAATAGTAATTGAGGATACCAATCCTGCTTAAGTTATTTAACACCACTGAATCGTTATGTTCCTAATATCCAAATATAATCAACCTGTTACTTTTGGCTGTTTGAGAAACTGTTAAAAGTACTATCTATAGAATTATAATTAAATAAATAAATAAATATGAGCCAACATCACATACATTACTCTGATCCCAATGTAAGTAGCTCAGGCACTTGTGTTATGGAAAATCAGAAGTAACGACGGTACCACAAACACCCAGACCCAAGACAACATAGAAAACTAATGATAATCTACATTGACTCGGCTGGGAATCGAACCCAGGACCTCAGAGTAGCGTACCCATGAAAACTGGTGTACACACCACTCGACCACGGAGGACGTCAAAAATTAGGTTTTGTGTTTTCTTTGACAGCTATGGAGAGGGGATTAGAGGGGGGGGGGGTACATGACGGGGTTCTAATGCGATATCTACCAACCAAGTACCTACCAACCTACGGGGTTCAGAAACAGGTAATTTTAACATGATTCTTCTGGTCTTATATACGATTTGCTTGAACGAAACGTTAGCGTGATTTAGAACTATCAGTATTCCAAAGAACAATGTGATTATTTTTATCAATCATACTTTATAGCTTCTCTAGAGCATAACCAGTGCTGACTGCGAATATCGTATGGTTTATATTCGTATAGTTTTTGAAATAAACCAGACATGTTTTGTAGTGAATAGACCGGTGTATGAGACACACTGTATGAGAGATCGCGGAGGCGCTAGCGAAATATCATATAAAATATCGCTAATGAAATATCATTACATATTTAGGATAGGAATTGCGATTCAACGGGGAAATGTTTTTAGCATTCTTGCTCTTCATCATTCCACGCGGTCAAGATTTATATAGTAACTAGTTTTAGTTTATATTTGTATATATTTAAGCTTTTAATGTTATTAATTCTCATATTCATAAAATATTATTAGTAAAACAAAAACCGAACCGATAAGAATAGAGAACATTCAAGAAAAGAGCGTACACTTTCCTTAGAGGCCTGCAATGCACCCGCAAGCCTGCCTGCCTACCTGCCTAGTGTTGCAGATTTCCATGGGCGGTAGTCACTTTTCATCAGGTGACCTGCTCATTTGTCATATCATATCACATCACATAAAAAAGTATCCTGCATCGAGTTTAGCTTACGATTCTACGCATGTATCATTATCCGATGTTTGTTATATATTTTCCGCTGTTCGTTATCCCCGCTATCGCTTATAATAAAGTCTCAGTATTATCCGTCAAAAATAGACTTTTATTTTCTTGTATTTCCGAAACTGCGCGCGCTAGTTTAATCAACATAAAAATAGTTAAAAATAAACATAGTTCGTGTAACGGGCTATGTGTGACGATGGCGTTACATTATTAACATCTAACGAGTTAAAAAGTTATGTTTGTTAAAAGTTATAAAAATGCAATTTAAATGCACGAAAGCTCGGGAGCTTTGTAGACTTAGAAGTTATCTTAGCTTTTGTTTAACGTTATTAACGATTTCGGTTGCTGGTAATTCTCAAGGGAGATTAGGTAATAGTGAGGAATATTTTAGTTTACAAGTGTGTGTGTAAGCACAAGTTAACTGTGATCATGTATAGTACGACACAACTTAGATGTAGCATCGGCAAAATTCCGTCCGAATTAAGTACGCTATCCCAAATTATCAATATTTATTTCTCATGTGAATATGGTTTTTACACAAACGTAATAACTTGTAATATCATATGACCTAATGTTCGTCAATTTGACACGTCGATTTACATGCACTTGCTTTCTCCGGTTAAACTGACGCGAGAATCCATAGCAATGAATAGCGTCGAATAGCGCGATAGGGAGCTATTTCTTTTGATTGTATAAATCAGCAGTAATCTTTTTCATTGAATTTGCCGATGCTACATCTTAGTTGAGTTGTTCTATACTCATATATCTTGGTAGGCAATATATCACGCCTGGAAAAAACAGGCGTTTTTATTCGAGACACCATATTTATGATAGAAGGGAGTGTTAATAATATCGTGTCCTAGTATTAATACTTGTCGTAGCGTGGGGTTTCACTCGCGTTTTAGGTGGTTGGCTGTCTGGCAAAAAAAGTAACCTATGTCCGTCCTTGGAGTTTACGTTTGTTTCACACCAAATTTCTTCAAATTAGGTAAATTGTTTTCGTTGTAAAAGAGTAACCGACGGACAGACAGACAATGTTACTTTCACATTACATGACGTACTCGTCATAGGTACTCCTTGCCACGTTCCCACAGCTGGGTAAAGGCGGATGATAATGCTTAGCTTAGTTTTTACAAAAATAATAGTATTCTATTTCGAAGCTATTAAACTATTTCTTGACATAGTTCTAACGCGTATTATATGAAATTATTTCCAAGGAAATACAGTAGTATAGATACATGAATTTTTCAGTTACAATTCGGGCTAAAATGTGAGAAAAAAATGGCAATACCAATCATTTACGAACGAAAGGTATATCTGGTGCTAGCCACATGGCCTGCCCTGAATAACGACATCAATTTCTCACTTCATCCTCCATTTAGTGAGGTTAGAACACCCTCGGTCGAACGAAGAAAAATGGCGCTTAAATTTTCAGGGTTGCCATATTCAAACACTAATATTAGATATTTTTCTTAATATTAAATTAATACGACATTTAAACTTCTTATTTAGGTATAGTAGTTTTTAATTTATAGCACGCGACTTCTAGCGCGTTTTAATTTAATTAAAAAGTTATTGTTCAAAATGCAGATTTAATTATACTGTTACTTATTACTAAAAGTTACTTCCTACTACTAAATTCCCGTCAAAATCAGTCCAGCCGTTCTAAATTAGCCGGAACAAAGGACAGACAGGCAGACAAAAAATTGGTATGTGTACCGTGTATAGACACAATGCCTTTGATATAAATGAGAATTAAACACAAGAACCCATTGGTAAAATCGATATTACGATTAGTGTTCTAAACTCATATATACCAGACACATGAAGCGGTTAAATCCGGATTTATCTGGAAATCTACTTTTATCCGGATAGATCTAGTCGGATTGTCGCGATACCGAAACTGTTAGAAAACCAATCGTAAATGTATTGCTTTTAAAATGAATTGATTTTTTATTTCTTATCTTTATTTTATATATTTTTAGTAGTAATTAGTGTTTTAGTAGTAGTTTTAGTGGGGTAGTTTGAACCACTCATCTTCTGGGCGCCAAAAAAATCGACCCACCTACATTTTTTTTTTAGAAAAAGCTATGGTATGATTTTATAGAAACACATTTATATTTTTAGCAGAAATAGTGCGCAAACAAAATGTTTTCAGATACAAAAGCGATAAAACACGAAAACATAAAATTTAAAGCAATTTTGTTCTTTGTTGTGTGCAAAACGGTTATGCTGTTTTTTTTTTTAATTTGGGTGCCTGAATTTTTCTTTAATAGGGAGTGTTTTTTTAATCTAATCACTGCCTGCATACGCCTATTAAGTGACCTAATTAGCTTTTAATCTTCCTGTGAGGTCCGTTACCATTCTTTAGTTAGGGCAGCTTCCAGTTGATCCAGGGTTTCCGGATTGGATTTCGTGCTCGAATCGTACGTTTTAGTACCATTTGGTTTTGGTTCTGGGACCACCCAGAGGTGTTCTATCGGGTTTAAGTCTGGACTATTGGCATGCCACTGCATAACTGGAATTTCGACTTCTTCCCTGATGTACATTATCTAACAACATAGGCTATTTTTTGCCTAGTACATGACAACCAACACTATTAAACGCAAGCGAAGCCGCGGGCGACTAGTAGTTTTTATATATAATATGGGTAAGCAGGTTTGAGGTTTGAAAGCCAAGTTAAAGGGCTCATTCCCCAAGGTTGGTTCCAAAGATTAGTTAGAAGGCACTAAAAAAAGACGTCTACAGGCGTACGGACTACTTAAATCAAATCAAATTAATTTTATTCAAGTAAACTTCACAATTAAGCGTTTTTGAATCGTCAAAAATTAAATACTACCACTTATCATAGCATATCAGTGTATTGGCACGGTTGTCTATTGTCTACTATTTATTGCCTTGAACGTGTGTTTGCAATAAACTAGAATGAACGAAAGTACGATGTATGAATACAGTTTTCTTCTTGTGTAATAAATAAGTAACAACCCTTTTAAGGGTTTTCCTGTCGTAGGACAAAGAAGCGTTAAGTAAAAAGGGAATGACATTTTCGTCGGTTTACAAGTTTCACGGCGATGGCATTACTCCGCATTGTATACGATGTCATGTATTGTATATAATAAACATGACATGTCGCATAATAATTATTCTATACAATATTATTAAATGGTAGAAAATCATGTACATATTGATAACACTTAGCAAAAGTTGAATTGATTGATATATATATTATCAATCAATTCAACTTTTGCTAAGTGTTATCAATATGTACATGATTTTCTACCATTTAATAATATTGTATAGAATAATTATTATGCGACATGTCATGTTTATTATATACAATACATGACATCGTATACAATGCGGAGTAATGCCATCGCCGTGAAACTTGTAAACCGACGAAAATGTCATTCCCTTTTTACTTAAGTTTACAAGTTTCTTTTCGATGAAAACTCATGACCCGTGAAAAATCATATACCTATTAGATGCTTATAAATATTTAAGATACAGTACAGTAACAGCCTCTAAGTTTCCCATTGCTGGGCTAAGACTTCCTCTCCCTTTCGAGGAGAAGATTTGGAACTTATTCCACCACGCTGTTCCAATGCGGGATGGTTGATACACGTGTGGCAAAATTGAATCGAAATTAGACATGCAGGTTTCCTCACGATGTTTCCTTCAAGGCCGAAATGAGATAAATTATAAACACAAATTAAGTACAACAATAGCCTCTAAATTTCCCATTGTTGGGTTAAGGCCTCCTCTACTATCAAGAAGAGGGTTTGGAACATATGGAATGCACATGTGGGAGAATATCAATGAAATTAGACACATGCAGGTTTTCTCACGATGTTTTCCTTCACCGCCGAGCACGAGATTAATTATAAACATAAATAAGGCATATATATATATATATATATATATAGCGGTGCTTGCCTGGGTTTAAACTCGAAATCATCGGTTAAGATGGACCCCTTCTAACCACTGGGCCATCTCTGCTCCATATTTAAGATAATATTGGAATTGGCATATAACAGACAAAATTATTTATAACACTTAATGTAATTTAAATATTGCTTAAATGTTTTTGTAACTTACATAACTGCTGAATTTCTTTCCATTTTTTTTTCGATATAATCTACATTAAAAGCCGGTGGCAATTTTGAGTTTAATACAATTACGTAAATTGACGATTAAAAGTGCTTGTCTTGCCTACTTGGATAATGTATATATCGATTTTGGTTCAGGATGAGAGAAGTTATGTCACCTTATAATAAATAAATATTACAGGTTATAATTTGTTTTTCTTGAATCACTGAATCATAGGTATGAGATACTATGCCTGATCTTGAAGTGTCTTGACATTTTCGATCTCCGTGGCCGAGTAGTGTGTATACCGGTTTTCATGGGTACGCTCTCCGAGGTCCCCGGTTCGATTCCCAGCCGAGTCGGTGTAGAAAATATTCATTAATTTTATATATTGTCTTGAGCCTGGCTGTTTGGGGTACCGTCGTTACTTCTGATTTTCCATAACACAAGTGCTTTAGCTACTTACATTGGGATCAGAGTAATGTATGTGATGTTGTCTAAAATTTACTATTTATTGTCATACAAAACAGCTCATTTATTTGCAGAAATTCAGTTTCCTTACGTAAAATATCAAATATTAAAAGAAATACCTTTTATTCAAAAATTTATACCAAAATTTTCTTTTTTGAAAAAAGTTGTTTTGAGCACTTAATTATTTCACAAGATCGAAACTAGAGTCCATTGAGAAAATTTGGCAAGAGCTTCACTATTTTTTCATCTATTGAAATAAACAAGTAACAACCATAGATAACTACATAAACATATATACATATGTATTCTTTATATATTATACAAAAACGAATATTAACCGCAGATGTTTTGTTTATTATATAAATTTATTATATTACTTTTATGTTCAATTTGCTGTCGAAACGCTTGGCCCTTGGAGTAGTTGTGTGAAAAGCTTCATTAAAGTATAACACCTCGCCTCATTGCCTCCACTGGTAACAGGAGGGCTGGTTCGTTTTTTGCCCAGAGGATCGGAATTGCGATTCAACGGGGAAATCATCATCATCATCAGCCCGTTTTTGTCCACTGCTGGACATAGGCCTCTCCAAGTGCACGCCACTGTGGTCTTTCTCCGGCTACTCGCATCCAGCTCTTGCCTGTCGCCTTGCTTATATCGTCACTCCACCGTGCCTGAGGAAATGCTGCTATTATTCTTGCCACCATTCCACGCGGTCATGATTTATACAGTAACTAGTTTTAGTTCACATTTGTATATATTTAAGCATTTAATCTTATTAATTCTTATGTTAATAAAACTTATATTAGTTATAATTTTAAGCAGCATTACATTCATATTCATTATTTATGTTTTTAAATCAATTTTTAGTAAATGTCAAGAGCATCGTAGCTACTCCATGTACTACGTCAGGGCACAGCTATTCTTCTTTTTTTAAATGTAAAAAAGTATACATATTTTCTTTATCATAGGAAATGAATACTATTGAAAGATTAATTAACTTCTTTAAGTCGAAAACTTATTGTATTTTGGAACTTAACCAACCAAATTGAGACGCGGCACACATTTGCAAGTGAAATCTTTAAAAGCGTTCATATTTAAGTGAAATACTGTCGTTTCGGCAACTGAGAAGTTGCTTTAATACCTGGAATTCCTTTAAAACCATTTCAATTAAAACGACTGCATCCAGGAAAACCTTATTCATGGCTATTATCACTGATAAACTAACTCATTGGTTAACTAACAATTAGTTGAGTATTATATATTGTAACCATTTCCCTATTTTATTACTACTTCGTTCGTTCGTATAAGATGAACAATATTTTGTATATAAATACAACACACACATGCACATCAATAATAATTCCCACACATATACTTATAACTATATCACTATCTCCTCACACACTAATGCTCAAGAGAGACACACAACCTTCAATATGCTATGAATAAGGTGCTAAGATAAAAAAAAAATATGCTACTCGTAAATAGTCTGACTGGCAAATGGGCTATTTAAACCTGTTTTTGACGTTTAATGAAAAGAATTTCACCCTGAAATTTCTCGTAGTTGGATTAAAGACTCTTCTTTGGAAAGAAATGGCTTGGAGTGTATTCCGCCACTCAGCTTCAAAGTAGGACTATTGCATATGTCACACAAGTTCATCTGACACTTGCAGGCACAGGTTTCATTGTACAAAATGAATTCTAGATACAAATAAAACAAAAGAAATTTCAGTGACGCTAGCAGCTTAAGATAATCTTTGATTAAGATTCACAAACGAATCTTTTAATTTAAAATACGTTAATTAACAAAACAACGCAAAACTTTTTGAATTCTCTGATTAATTAACATGTGCTATTGAGTTTGTGAAAGATTTACTACTGAGGATCTAGGCGGTTCTCTTCTGTAGGATCTACGTTCGAAACCGGTAGTAGTTTTATTAGCTAACATATGACATAAATATGAATGAGTTGAATGAATGAATATAAAATAGTTTGTGTCAATTGTCAGTTTTGTTTCTCATATAATTGTATAGATGGAATTACTAGTCTTTTAAATCGCGCTGATGTTTTGTACAAATGATTTACATATTAATATTGTATGCGAGTCGATAAAGCCGCCACTGCCTTCGTTCTGAGCCGAGGTGCGATCTCATAGGAGACATGCTTCGGAAGAACTTTAAATCCGCCCTCAGCGCTCAACCAGCGCTGAGGACATTATTACTCGCTCGAAAGTCTGGTAACGCTGTAAAGGCCAGTAGGGCCTACAGCAATACTTCACACAGTAAAAAAAAAGTCAAAAACGTGAGCTTTCATGAGCAATGTAAGTTTAATTAACTTAAAGCCTACTTGAATGGATCATAATTATTTTGAATTGTTAATAAATATTATCTGTACGAAGAATACCGATCACACCCACTCATCAGTTATTCTACCGCCAAATAACAGTACTCAGTATTGTAGTGTACCAGTTTGAAGGGTGAGTGAGCCAGTGTAACTACAGGCACAAGGGACATAACACCTTAATTCCCAAGGTTGTCGGCACATTGACGATGTAAGGAATAGTTAATATTTTTTTACAGGGTCATTGCCTATGGGTGATGGTGACCACTTACCATCAGGTGGCCCATAACATAAAAAAATTAACAGATAATTAAAATAAAAACAATCATGATATTTTCTTTGTACTAAGTTTTAATTACATCTTGATTTATAATTTCAAAACAATCGTCATGTCATCTCGGATCCGTCGAAAAGTTTCGACTTTGAGTCGAAGGGAGTCTTCGGGAGTCTGAGGAATAATTTCGTTTACGTTCACGAGTATTTCGAAAACCAATTAGACTTTCGGTGTGCAAACATTATTATAAGTTCGTAATAATTACATCGAAGATGACATTGTTTTCTTTGCTTTTCTATTTCGAGTTTTAAACGTTTCGTTGAATTTATAATCTCTTTTAATCTTTACTTTAGTTATTTAATGAAATAGTTATTTAATCTATACATATAATGAAATTGGAGTGTCTGTTTGTAATATAAAAATAGTCCTATTTTCTTTATACACGGTACATCTACCAAAATAACATTTTTTTACAATTTTTGTCAGTCCGTCTGTCTGGCTGTCTGTTTGTTTCATTTAATCTCTGAATATCTGGACCGATTTTGACGAGAATTTCACTGGCAGCTAACTGATATAATAAGGAGTAACTTAGGCTACAATATTTTTTTTTGTTAAATTAAAACGCGTACAATAACAAATTTAAACCAAAGGTTTTGAACACCTGTATGTGAAATAGAATTGCATATTCCTAGGAAATAAATGGTATAACAATTCAAACCATTAAATGATATGAATTGTCGGCGTTTTCACAAATCAATGAACGATGTACTTATTTATAGCCAAAGGATTTGAACACCTGTAATTTAAATAGTAATGCATATTCATAACTGAATAAATCGTATAACAATCCGAACCAAATGTTATATACACCTTTATATGATACTAGTTGTCATGTGTTAGCCGAAAAAGTAGCCTGTCCTTTCTTGATATCCTTTCTTGAAGATCAAGTTTGCTTAATACCCAATTTCATCAAATTCACTTCAGCGGTTTGGTAGTTAAATGGCGACCGACAGACAGAGTTACTTTTAAATAAATAAATATGAAACAACATCACATACATTAACTTACCAATGTAAGTAGCTGAAGCACTTGTGTTATGGAAAATCAGATGTAACGACGGTACCACATACCCAGACCCAAGACAACAGAGAAAACTAATGATAATCTACATCGACTCGGCCGGGAATCGAACCCAGGACCTCGGAGTGCCGTACCCTTGAAAACTGGTGTACACACCACTCGACCAAGGAGGTCGTCGTTCACATTTATAATATTAGTATCGAAGTATAGATTAATTTTTGTAATAGGTATTTATACGTGTACTAGCAGCTCGACCCGGCTTCGCACAGGTGGACATTTTTTTTATAGTACTCGTAAATATTTTACCTTTTATTTATATATTTCATGTTGTTTTTTTTTTTGACATGAATAACAATTGTCGTTCTTTTATAACTTATGAACGAAAAAAGCAAATTATGCACATAAACCTTATGAATTCCTCAGTCTATTAGTTCAAACCGCATTAAAATCCGTGCAGTAGTTTTGCCGAGACAGCGGCTGGGGACGATGTTTTATAATATTAATTTTATAATATGTAGTGATGAACGCTGCATTTATTTCTGTTTTTTTTATGGTATTGGTTGGCGGACGAGCATATGGGCCACCTGATGGTGGTCACCATCACCCATAGACAATGACGCTGTAAGAAATATTAACTATTCCTTACATCGTCAATGTGCCACCAACGTGGAACTAAGATGGTATGTCCCTTGTGCCTCTAGTTACACTGGCTCACTTACCCTTGAAACCGGAACGCAACAATACTGAGTACGGTTATTTGGCGGTAGAATAACTGATGAGTGGGTGGTACCTACCCAGACGGCCTTGCACAAAGCCCTACCACCAAGTAATTATTTATTTATATAATTACTTGGTGGAAGGGCTTTATATTTCGAACCAAAGGTTGTAAACATCTGTAAAGCGTAGCTTAGTCTAGCATTTACTGAACGCCTCTCCTGTTTACATTTCGTGTCGTTTGAAAATGCAGACTGCACTCTGCTTAGCGCCTCGAACGAGACAATGCGTTTAGATCAACAAGTGATTTCCACCTTAAGTTGTTTTTCCTTTTAAAATACACTGTATTAACTTAAAATATCATTGAAATAAAATGTATCTAGTACATATCTAGAGAGCCGAGATGGCCCAGTGGTTAGAAAGGGTACATGTTAACCGATGATTTCGGATTCAAACCCAGTATATATATGTGCTTAATTTGTGTTTATAATTCATCTCGTGCTTGGCGGTGAAGAAGAAAAACATCGTGAGGAAACCTGCATGTGTCTAATTTCTTCGAAATTCTGTCACATGTGCATTCCACCAACCCGCATTGGAACAGCGTGGTGGAATATGTTCCAAACCTTCTCCTCTAAGAAAGAGGAGGCCTTAGCCCAGCAGAGAAAACTTTACAGGCTGGCGACTGCTAGTTCTATATATACCGAATAACAATCGTGTATACATTTTCTCCTTTAGTAAATTGACTAATTAATCACCATTAAAAATAATTATTATTCAGTCATAAATAAGTGTGTGTAACCAGCCTTACATTAAATCCAGACGATTACAAAGATCGTACCTAACTCGGGATGAATGTAAACCATCTCTAATAACGTTAAATTTAACTGCAATTCACACATTAAGTAATAATTTAATTAGGCGTGCTTGAAGCGATTCCATTTTAAATACAAACAAAGGAATTTGTGGAAACATGTAGATAATAACACTAAAATTAGACATTTACAAATGCAACCTTATCACCTTGAAATAGAGTTGATTTTACGTTAACTCGAATTGTTTAATATCCAAACTTTTCTTGTTCAGTAATATTGTAGTAAGCTTTTCGGTTTTCACGGTCTTTATGAGTTCAGAACTGTCTTTCGTTAAAACTACGTTAAAAACTCGATAAAGTTATTACGGTTTGTAATACTTTAAAATATCAACAATCCCCAATAGTAATAAATGTTTTTTACTGGTTGTCGCACCCGGATTTTCTCGCGTTTTAGGGGTTGGTTGTAATATGTTAGAGCAGAGATGGTCCAGTGGTTAGAACACGTGCATCTTAACCGATGATTGCGGGTTCAGACCCAGGCAAGCACCACTATACATATGTGCTTAATTTGTGTTTATAATTCATATCGTTCTCGGCGGTGAAGGAAAACATCGTGAGGAAACCTGCATGTAACAAATTTCATAGAAATTCTGCCACATGTGTATTCCACCAACCCGCATTGGAACCGTGTGGTGGAATATGTTCCAAACCTTCTCCTCTAGGGGAGAGGAGGTCTTTAGCCCAGCAGTGGGAATTTACAGGCTGTTGTTGTTGTTGTTTCAACAAATTTGGTGCATTAGTTTGTTCGTGAAAACGCGAAGGACAGATAGACAGAGTTACTTTCACATTTATAATTTTATAGTATAGATTGTTTTGCATGTTTTAATTTACATTTATTAATTACATACAAAAAAAATGAAAAGAGTTCTGGTAAAAATCATGATCGCGTAGAATTGAATGGATTGAATGAAATGATTCGCAATTCCGATCCTCTTGTTAAAAAATGTGCAAATCTCTCTGTTACCATTTGACGAATCTCTCTTATCAGTAGAACCTACATTCCGAAGATGTAATAACTTTACTTTATATTGTTTTCTAAAATAGGTTATTTGACTGGTTTTTAAAATCCATTTTATATTATTTAGTAGAGGTTAAGGAACCCAGTCAAAATTGATTTTTATATTTCTAGTACATATTTGCCGAAAAATATCATATTAAAAATTCCATATTTAAATAACGCGTGAAAACGCTACTTGGACAATATGGCGCTGCAATGGAGTCGGTGACGTCACTTTGCTGTATTTTAATCTATGGTACTTATAGTAGAAATGCAAGGTTTACAAAAAAGTGACTTCATCATAAGCCCGGAAATTCAGGAGCGTTTTGTGTTACGTGACAAACGTTTGAAAAAGTAATAGTTTTTCGTTAGTAAATAACCATTTTTAAACTCATAATATACACTGATCACAATAATTCACAATTTATTTTTCGCATTGTCAAATAGCCTATTACGAAACCAAAATGCACGTAAAGTCCTATTTGTATAAAGTATATTTCTATTTCTATTTTGTATTACTGAATGCAGGTTGTTTTTGTTTAATTTTATTTTATAATTCCGGTAAGTAAATGATAAATTAGAAATATGTATTTTATTATCATCCACGTTTAATCTGTAGTTTTATTTAAACTAATATGCCCTAATTATCATTGTTTTCTTAACATTCGAGATAAACACAACATACATTAATTTACATAATGCAAAAAGCTCAGATTATAAAATAAAAGGTAATACAAATTGTTGCTTGTAAACAAGAGCGAATACAAAATCAAAATTGAGTGAATATTCCCACGTGTCTAGCAATTAACAACTTGTTAATGAGGCCAATAATTAAAATGACAGCACTTTCACGACACAAACGAGGCAACGTTTCATAATACCGGGAATTGGGATTGCTTCATATTTTGTATTTGTTTTTCTTGCTTCACTATGATTGTCTAAACGTCAGTTCAATTGAATTCAATAAAAGGAACCGCTGTAAACCAGTTCGAACTGGTTACGCGTAGTTATAAATGAAATGACTCCATGCAAAATATAAAGGGAATATTCAGAAAATTTAGTAAAAAATAATGCAATTTCTAGCTTTAATTATTACTGTTCGTTACATTATAAAAAAACCTCCTTATCCCAATTTTATTTGGGATCGGCGCAGCGTGACTTCTCCTTCCATACTTCTCTGTCAGACGTCATCTCACAAGTAACATTCTTTCTAACCAAACAAAACTTGGTCGTCCTCTACCTCTATATCTATCCACATCCATGCTCAAGGTCTTCCTCACTATATGTTCCTCCACAAGGCCTTCCTCACAATGTGTTCCATAGTACAAAATATATTTAATGTAAATAAAATATTTCTTTAAGACCATATCTATATGTTTACGTATCATTGGACTGAGCAAATAAATGAATATTCTCTTAAATATGCAAACGAACGAAATACAACGATAACAGCAAAACGGAAGCGGTGTTTCGTTCGAAACCAAACATGTCGTACAAATCAAATGACCGTCTATTTATTTTGAGCGAACGAAATGTTTATTTAATTCGGACACCTATTCGCGATCATTACGTGTATACGCGTACGACTGTACGTTCAAACTTTTTTATTACTGATAAATTTTATTGAACAATACATTAATCTTCTGTGACAAAGGTAAAATGGTTTCCGATTTCGATGTTTTTGATTGTAATGGTTGTAGAATTGATTGCCGTTAGGGTAGAAAAGTTCTCGATTGGCGACCACGAAATGCACACAGACACATACAGGCCCCCTACAAGGTGGTATTACACAGGAAACTATTGGAAGTGAGTAACACAAAACCGCCTTTTGAGATCTTTGAGGAATTGTTCCAGCAATTTTTAAATACCTTTCGGCTTATATGATGATGAGGTAGAGTTAGTATATGCTAGGTCCTTTAACATATTATGTATGAAAATGAAAGCTATAAAGAAGAATATCTACCTTAAAAGCCATAATTAGAAAAAAAAGGAAATGTTTATTAGGACACGAGACACGATAAAAAAAATAAAAAGCTTAACAAAAATTTAAAAAAAAAGCAAGAAAAATAAAAATAAAGACATATTAACGAAACATACTAACTTATTAGAACGTAGACGAAATATTATATAATTATTTTCGTATACAGCTCAAATCAGGTGAATAATGTACGAGTTTAACTCAACACAGAATCCACTTAGATGGTTCGTAAATGCTTTCAAAGCGAACCTCGAAATGAATTACAAATGTACGAGAAAAATTAAGCGCTTTACAGTGGCTTACTTTAATTAAATCCAGCCAACCACAGACACCATTTAGAGGCAATAGTTGTCGTTTTTTTTTAATGAAAGTGTTATAGTACGACACAAATTAGATGTAACATCTTCAAAATTCGTAAAACTGATCACATCCGAATTGAGTAACTTTAAAATCATCAACGTTTGTTTAATTCTCTTGTGAAAATTATATTTAAGCAAACGTAATAATCTGTAATGTCATATTACCGAATATATTCGCTAAAACAATTGATTGTTTTTTGTCTTAATTTTATTGTAGTGTTGTACAATAAAAATATTTTTTTTAGATTTTTTTTTATATGTTTGAAAGAATTTTGCACATTACGACACTTTTTATGATAAAGGTGGTTACACCGCGCATAGACAAAGGCGCTGTTAGAAATTTTAACCATACCTTACATTGCCAATGCGCTACCAACCTTGGGAACTAAGATGTTATGACCCTTGTGCCTTTAGTTACACTCACTCACACTTCAAAGCTGAACAAGACAGTACTGGGTACTGCTTTGTAGCGATAGATTTTTAAATTTGTCGTTTCGTAAGTTCAAATCGTTTATAAAAAATACATTGGTAAAATACATATTCTTCGATACAGGATTTTGTAGATGATAAAAAAACTTGGAATTAATACCTGTTGACTTCATATTCAGGATTCAGGATTCAGGATAAATTACATACACATGGAATTTTATTTAACTAATATAATTGTATTTGAAGTGTAGTGTAATTTAACAAGATTAAAGTAAGTAGAGTAACTTCTGAGTTTCTTGCCGGTTCTTCATCGTAGAATCTACTTTCCGAACCGGTGGTAGCTACACTTAATTGTTAAATGACGATTCATATGTGCTTGTAAAAGCCCACCTGAATAAAGTTTATTTTGATTGGGTGGGTGGTACGATCAAGTAAACTTACACAAATAAGAATAAAATAACAATAAAATGTACATGATTAAACTAGAGGGGTTAATATAAATATAATGACCTCTTATCTTAATAGATAAATTTATTGGTTTGTTCTGATGATAAGAAATAGTTTGAAGCAATCAGTCTTGTAGGTCAGGAACAATTTAATGAGTTAGATTGATATCCGATATTATTATATGATATTATATTTGATCAAATCAAATCAAATCAAAATAAACTATATTCAAGTGGGCTTTTACAAGCACTTTTGAATCGTCATTTAACAATTAAGTGAAGCTACCACCCATTCAGAAAGTAGATTCTACCGAGAAGAACCGGCAAGAAACTCAGTAGTCACTCTTTTTCAATATTTAAAAAATACAATCATATTAGTTAAATACAATTATATATGAATGTAATGTATCCTGCCTGGAATATATTACATACATATATAATTGTATTCACATATGTAACTAAGGAACAAGTCTGGAATTACATAAAATTTACATTTGGACGAATATAACAAACAGCTGCCTAATATATAATTAATAAGTAATAATAAAACTGGACAATTTTTTTTATTAAATTCAAATGGCACAACAAGCACTTATTTAAACTTATGTTGACACTATTAATAAATAGTTCTATTAACAATAAATAAGAAAGGAGTTGGTGAATTAGATAAAATACACGACTCTCTGCAGAGAGCCTAATAAGAAAAAGTTTAGCAACTTATGATACTTTTTAATGCGATATAAAATTATATATATATGGCGATATTAAATATGCATTATATAAATAAAATTTTAACAAAAAGAAAAACCGACTTCAAACAAAACACTGTTTTAAAACAAATTAATGTGCACTAAAAAGTAATAGAAATAATTGTGTATTCAACATACTTTTTAGACTCCTCCTAAGTAAGATGTAATGAAAATATTAGACTACTTAAAAGTCGATTTACGATAACATAATGTAACATTTTTCATTCATTTCATTGTCAACGCTGGTTAAATCGAACGACACAATGTTATATCTCCATATCTTAGGTATGTCCACAGCAACTATTTTTTATCCTTAACTTTTTACGACAAATAATGGCTTATTTTCAATTCAATAGACGACCTCCGTGGTCTAGTGTGTATACCGGTTTTCATGGGTACGCCACTCCGAGGTCCCGAATTCGAATCCGGGTCGATGTAGAAAAAGTTAATTAGTTTTCTATGTTGTCTTGGGTCTGGGTGTTTGTGGTACCGTCGTTACTTCAGATTTTCCATAACACAAGTGCTTTAGGTACTTACATTAGAGTCTGAGTAATGTATGTGATGTTGTTTAATATATATTTATTAAATGTAACAGTTGTCTGTGTGTTCTATAAGGTAATACTGGTCATATGTTTACTCTACGTAATAAGGCTTTGAGTTCACTGCAGGTATCGACCCAGAGCAATAGCACGTGGATCGTATTAAATTTAGATATTACAGTTGGAAGCACAGTTAAGCCAGGGCTTGCGTTTCGCTTTGATAATGATAGAGGGATTAATCGCTATAAAGCTGTCTCCGAACGTTTTATTAACACCGTTAAAATATAA
Organism: Vanessa cardui; assembly: GCF_905220365.1. NCBI lineage: Eukaryota > Metazoa > Arthropoda > Insecta > Lepidoptera > Nymphalidae > Vanessa > Vanessa cardui. The sequence continues at coordinate 3,180,262 of NC_061148.1, forward strand.
CTTATAGTTGATACTGTATACAACAACAACAATAACAACAGCCTGTAAATTTACCAATGCTGGACTAAAGCCTCCCTTTTGAGGAAAATATTAGGTCACATTCAGGCCTCCAATGTTTTCGAAAATCAAAATCAAAATATACTTTATTCAAGTAGGCTTTTACAAGAACTTTTGAATCGTCATTTAACTATTTTTTATGTTAAGTGTAGCTATTACCACTATTTTCAATGCAGGGACCAGTGAAGCTGACCAATGATGAGGAATAATTTGGACTTATATATAAAAAAATCCGTTCAAATTAAAGAAAATCGGATCTACAAAATCCACTGACGAATTTCAATACAAAAAGTGTAAAAAATATTATTATTTAAGTTCATCGCCATTGAAATACCGAATATTATGTTTTCCTTAAAGTTTTAATTGATTTCGTTATATCAACTGCACCCTTGATCTATTTCGTGCTTCTCCTGCGATCGTGGCATTTACAAAATCGTCTGACCCAAAAACCGCTGAGGAAATAAATGATTCGAAATAATAATGTCCCTTTTCGTCCGTATCTTTTCCGAATTTAATTTCCTTATGTTCTTCTAAGCTTTTTACATCTTATTTACTTTTCATTTGCAGCTGCGTTCAATATACATTTAGGACTTAAAATATATATATTTATATTTATTTTAAATTCTAAGTGTCACAATTACTAAAAAGACAGCATGCACTAAAAGAAAACAATCAACATCTTCACCCAATTTGAAAATTATTTAAATCTCAATATAAAGAAAAAACTATGTAATAATTATATATACGAGTATGAGACAGGATGTATCGACTAAGACATCATTTTTGTTGCCCAATACGATCTTTTGCATGGACGCAATGGACGTAACATCTGGATCGACACTGTTTTGATATTCATCATTCATGATGCTTAATCATACATTTTTGTGGGGCATCATGGGCTATGTGATGCTTTGGTAAACAAGTGTAAATTATTTGATCTAGGTAATCTAGTGGGAACTTTAAAAGTAAGTTTTTGTAATAGGTCTGAATTAATAATCGACCCAGTGACGATTCTACTTAAAAATATTAAGAGAAATAGACTTCTACATTTCGCCAATAGAGTGAGTTTGAAATATTCAATTCATCGAAAGATTTAACGTACTTTGCTATATATTTGTCTTACTTATGAATTGTTGTATATGATGCTGAGATCACTAAGAAGATTGACCCAAAGTGAAATCCAGTTCGTTTCGCTAATACTATTACCAAACTAAAAGAATCCTAAGATCCAAAATATTTCAGACTTTATTTGATATTAAAATATTTAAACAGTTTGAGTCTTACTTGTTACAAGATTATCTCCTCGTCTGAAGTTTAGTTGGCTTAGATAAAGCCATTCGAGTTTTTCTTATCATCCCGATTTGATTATTCGTAGCCCGAATATTCTTTGTATCTAAAAATTCTGATAAAAACAGTTCACATTTTATGGTACCAAAAATATAACCAATGCAATATTCAGAACATTCAATAGACAACAAACAACAACAACAGCCTGTAAATTTCCCATTGCTGGGCTAAGGCCTCCTCTCCTTTTGAGGAAAAGGTTTGGAACATATTTGACCACGCTGTTCCAATCGGGGTCGATGGAATACACATGTGGCAGAATTTCTATGAAATTAGACACATGTAAGTTTCCTGACAATGTTCCCTTCTACGCCGAGCAAAAATTAAGGGCATGTGATGTTGGAACCCGCTATTATCTGTTAAGATGCATGCGTTCCAACCACTCGGTCATCTCGGCTCTCAATAAACAATTTAGATCAATTTAAAAATATATCACCGTTACATAAGATACTAATGATGAAAATGTATAAAAATAAACTCAATTTTTAATATCTTTAAAAGGCTTTTCATGCTAATCTAAATCGCAGTGACAAATCGCGAAGTGTTTATTTATTCGCATCTAAATATAGTCCAACGCGAAATGGACAATTTGCTAATGTGTTGAAATACCATTACCGTTAGTAGCTCGCATTAATCGTGTAAACACAATGACATTTATCAAGTCTTAATTGACAGATCTAGATTAGGGTGCGGCCACGAACGGCACAGAAATGATAATTGGAAATGACGTCTGTAGACAAGAGACATAACCTAGGTTCCAAGGTTTTTTTTTGCCGATAATTGCAAGCTATCAACAGTTAAGACATATCTAATTTGATCTTATGTTATCTGGATATGAAATAATATACAGTTTGACAAATCGCTGTAATCTATTTAAAGTTAGATAGAGTTTTATTTTATCCTATTAATTTGGTTACAACAGCAGCCTGTAAATTCCTACTGCTGGGCCAAAGGCCTCCTCTCCCTTTGAGGAGGTTTGGAACATATTCCACCACGCTGTTCCAATGCGGGTAGTTGGAATACACATGTTGCAGAATTTCTATGAAATCCGATACATGCAGGTTTTCTCGAGATGAATTATAAAGACAAATTAAGCACATGAAACAGCGGTGCTTGCCTGTGTTTGAACCTGCACCTGAATTGTAAACACAAATTAAGCACGTAAATCAGCGGTGCTTGCCTGGGTTTGAACCCGCAATCATCGGTTAAGATGCACGCGTTCTAACCACTGGGCCATGTCGAATCCCATTAATTAATTAATTTGGTGCCACTTACTTTTTATCTACAACCAGACAGCAAGTGTTGTGTCCCGGCAAAGGATTTATTCAGTGGTAGGGCTATGGGATAGCCCTTCTTGGTAGGTACGACCTACTATGTACTAGCCGAACCTGCGACGTTGGCCGTCCGAAATTTATAAAAGACGAACTTCTAAGTTTATCCCCGTTTAACTTCTAAGAGAAGGAGTGTCGAAAAACCGATATCAGCGGATGTCTAAGCCTTTATAAAACTGCCAGCCAAATTTGAAGTGGCAAGAGTTATAGTTCCTGATTTTTTTTTTAAATAACAATACGTATTTAGTTCTATGGTTATCATTTTCACACTTTGTCTTATTAATACTAACTTTTATTTTTATATTTAAGTTTTTTATATACATATTATGTACATACATAAATTCTTTCTTAAGATAAATATTCCGATATGATACACGAGTTGAACAAAAAAGAAGTCTTAGAAAAATTAGCCTATACCTTATTAAAATATTGATAAAATATCATATTCATGGTAAAACTTACTTATAAAACGTAATATTTATTATTCATTGAATATATGATTCAGGAATTCAATACAAAAGTTTGACTCGCTTCTATGAAGTCAATTTCTTATGATTGGAGTTTATTTATTCATTGTATATACTCGTGTGATTGTATTTATCTTGGAAGCAGTTTCAATAAATAAGGTATACTGCAAGAGATTGTTTTTGCACTTAATTTCTTACAAAATCTTAAGTGGTGCTGGGCAGGTCATGTAGCCAGGATGACCGATGACTGTTGGACTTTTGGACTAGACTCGTTGGAATTATGACAGACCTCATGACGAGGAACTGCCGACATTAGAAAGAGAATAAGACCAGTAACTCTTTGGAATTACGATGTAGTAAAATAGCTGGTGAAAACTGGACGTCATTTGCCAAAGATAGAGGCAAATGGAAAAGTCTGGAGGAGGCCTTCACCCTCACATGAGAGGGGTTCCCGAATGCTTGCATGAAAAATTATTGGAACTCACATTATAAATACAACTAGATATGTATTAATATATGTAGGTATAAACATTGAAAGAAAGAAAGAAATGTGTATTAGGACACGAGACAATAAAAAGAATAAAAAGTATAAAAAAATTAAAAAACAAAAGTATAGAAAAATATTAAAAAAAAAACATATTAACTAATTATAACTACTGACTAACTTAATCTACAAAAAACAACAACAAAGCAAAACAATGATAATTAATGTGTCCTAAGAGGTGTACCATTCAGCTTCCAAGTTGGGTTCCAAGAACCCAACACTGATTTTCAATGGTACCCTGTATTTGTAATGGTTATTGGACAACATCACATACATTACCCTAATCCAATGTAAGTAGCTAAAGCCCTTGTGATATGGAAAATCAAAAGTAATGACGGACCACAAATACCCAGACCCCAGACGATGTAGAAAACAAATGAACATTTTCTATATCGACCATAGAGGTGATCATATCATTATCTAATATTATAATTAAGATGTTTTCAAATGTATGTGACAAATAAAACACTTTCTATTATATCCTACTACACGAGATAGTGTCGTGAGTCGAGTGTGAGTATTACCCGAAGATCGAGGTCTAAAGTGGGACAAACAGGAGCGTCAGATTGATTTGCGTTATACAATTTGCTGGTGATTGTTAATGGAAACATCGTTAGGATCCCTGAGTGAATTGATCTCACGTTTACTTGCAGAGTCGATGAATAAACTCTATAGCTTAACTTAATGCTTGGAAAAGCTAATTTGGAAATTAAGATCATTGTTACTACAAGTATATTTACCGTGTTTTTTATTTGGTGGAGCTTGATATTTCGACTTTATTTTCCGAATGTCTTGTTCACGAGACTGAAATTTGTGGGTCGATGAGATGGCCCAGTGGTTAAAACGCGTGCATCTTAACCGATGATTGATTCAGATGCAAGCACCACTGAATCTTCATGTGCTTAATTTGTCTTTGTTTACCAAATTTAATTTAAATCGTTCAAGTTTTGGTGTGAAACCAAAGAAACAGTCAGAGTTACTTTCTATATCTTATAATATTAGTATGGATTGGTAGTGGAAAACCCATGTTAGATAACAATTAATTAATCAAAGTAGAATAAAGTCTTCCAATAGATGTAAAATAAAGTAAAGTAACAGCCTGTAAATTTCCCACTGCTGGGATAAAGCCTCCTCTTCCATTAAGGAGAGGGTTTGGAACATATTCCACCACGCTGTTCCAATGCGGAATACACATGTCTATGAAATTAGACACATTGCAGGTTTCCTCACGATATTTTCCTTCACCGTTGAGGACGAGATGAATTATAAGCACAAATTAAGCACATATATATATATATAGCGGTAGTTGCCTGGCTTTGAACCCGTAATCATCGGTTAATATGCACGCAGTTTAACTACCGGGCCATCTCATCGACCCGCAAACTTCAGTCTCGTGAAAAAGACATTCGTAAGATAATCTCGAAATATCGAGCTCAATCAAATAAAAAACTGGGCCATCACAGCTCCAAATAGATGTAAAATAAATTTATTTTTGAAAGATAAGATTTTATTTCTATAAAAGTAACATGCACTTCGGAAGTAAAGGAGCTCAAAGGTGACGACATTTTCAAAGAGTGGTTTAAGGAAGGTCGGAGCTTAAATATTTTATGAAGAAATCATATAAATCGATAGACGATGCCACACTGGTCGTGTTATTTATATCACAAAGCTGAAAATTTGTTTGTTAAAATGTGCAAGTATCAAGATTAATCAGTCCGCTTCAAAAATATTTCAGAGTTAGATATCCCAATTATTAAAGCCTATAACACCAGGCTACAACTTAGGATGGAGCATTGACGTTTTATATATTTATATGTATTACATCTTTATGTTGTATGTAGTGATATGAATTTTCCTTATTAAAAGGATTTGGTATTTTTACATCTTAAATAGATTAGCTTCGGAGTTTCTGCTCAGTAGAATCTTCTTTCAAAATCGTTGGTTAATATATGTACATAGTTTGTTAAATAATGATTCAAAGATTCTATCTTCTATCTATCTATTTGAATAAAGTATATTTTGATTTGATTTGATTTGGATCTAATTTAAGCTACTCCACATCTAATACTACTTCATACCCGTATGACGTTATACTATGCCTATATACTATGACTTCCGGACCCTAGGAACTAATTAACTTTCGGAGAAATATAATATATTATACTATGCTGATCTTCAAATGCGTTCCATGCTGTTTTATGACTATCATGTGGTTTAAATATTATAAGGACAGATGGTTCAGCTATGGTTTTAGCATCTGTACGAATTTATTTATTTATTTATTCATAGGTACAAATCAAATCAAATCAAAATAAACTTTATTCAAGTAGGCTTTTACAAGCACTTTTGAATCGTCATTTTACAATTAAGTGAAGCTAGCCAACACTAAGAGAATACAATCAGAACATACATTAAAATTACGAAATTACAATATTTTGAGCTAGATTACATTCCTAGGCATGTTTACACGGCATGCTCATATCAATTATATATCAATGCAGTCTGATACTAATTTATATAATAATCAAAAAATAATAAATTATAGTAAATAAGAATAAGTCTATAATCTACTTTCATTTACATAGGTTTTAAATATTTACTTACATGACTTTCAAGCCGATTTGGAACAGCCTATTATATTAATTACATAACGATTTTTTTTTAAAAAGAGGACACATTCTATTCCAAAGGCAATTACAAGCTGTTTTTTTGTTTGAACATTTATTATCTGCATACATATATATGGAGATGGAGTTGTGAGCGTGTCACACACACAGCTGAAACAATAACATGAGCACAAAGGTTGTAATTATTACAGTTATTAAATACGGGATATTCACCATGTTGTTTTTTATTATTGTTTGGTGGAGCTCGATATTTCGACATTATCTACGAATGTCTTGTTCACGAGACTGAAGTTTGCGGGTAGATGTTGATAACGTTAGAAGTATCCATATCGTAGTCCGATATGGATACTTCTCGTACGTTTGCGAGACCACCGGTCATAAAAAAACATTGTAAAAATCACGTATTTAATAACTGAAGTAATAAAAATAACCATGTTAATTTAAAATCTTATAAAGATTGAAATATTAGAAATATTTTTTTATATTAGACAAACGAAAAATGTTATTATCGCCATCCGATTTCCGGTAAAATTTCATCTCAACGGATGGCAACATTGCCTCCTACGAACTTCACTCTACACAAGAGTGAAGTTCGTAGGAGGCAACTTCAGGGATCCTCTAGCTGAATCTGTTACTTCGGAATAGTGCTTTGAACAGTGCACACATGTTTTGTTACCCCAGTTATTAAAATATATGTATATTAAGTTATAAGTGTATATAGAGTTGTGTTATATTAAATAATAAGTAATAAAAGGTAGTTAATAATGGTTTCGTTAAACTTTGATGTACTGGATACGTAATCTCTCAAAAAACTATTTTATCCAATAGATTAGAAGTACACAAAGACAAATCATTATGATGACGATATGAAAGATTTTATTATATAATATAACATAATTCTATTTATCTATCGTGTCCATTTCTTTTTAGACCTCTATCATGTGCTAGAAGAATTATTTTAAGGGAAAATTATGTATATTTAACTTGTTTTAGTCTGGAAAGTACATTATAAACTATTTAACAAATATATGTCTTATATTAATTCTTATTAAGTATAGTGCTAGTCAAATATACTGAGTCCGAAAACAAATTTAGTGTTTAATGAAATGTACTCGTAACTTTAAAATCATAAAGATGATAAAAAAATTTAAAAGACAATTTAACGTTTGAAAATCTGAAATGCAAAGTTCAAAGGGATTGAGAAATTCAAAGCATTGTAGATAAATTAAATATAACTTCACGACTTCTCAGATGTACGAGGACAAAACGAGATGTTGGCTTTAACGCAAACGTTCAAACGTAAGCGAAATTATTATTTTTATTACAAAGAAATAGGATGAAGTCGCAATGAACACTTTTATTTGATGTTTTATTTAACTTTACATGTGTGCGTGTGTGAATTGTAACTGAGTTTTAAGCAATCACTCACACAGTTGCAACTATACAGTAATACCCCGACATAAGCGATTTCGAAGTTACCGTGCGTGTGTGACTTGTAACTGATTTTCAAGCAAGTATCACACACACAGTTGCAACTATTAAATACAGTAATACCCCCACATAAGCGATTTTGGAGTTACTCAATTTTGTAATTTATTTATATTTCGAATTTCGAAAACTCCTAATGGAATTGGTAATGTGCTCAAAGACGTCGTCCAACTTGGTAAAATAAATTTTGAAGTGAAAAGCGATGACGTTCAAGAACTGCTGGATTCACACCATCAATAGCTTACGATTGATGAGCTCATAAAAATACGTCAACAAGAAAAAGACATTAAGAACCTTAATTCTTTGGAGTAATATAGGTTTTAGTTATAAAAAGTCTTAAGTCCTTTCCTTCGAGTTTAATCTGTCTCCGTACAGACAGACAACACAAAATAATCAGTGGAAAGACAGACCGTGTAACTTTCGTTTTTATATATTAGTAAAGATTGTATTTCCATCAAAAAATATATGTCCCAATGTAGTCATATAGTCTTTTCTTTACATAGTATAAAGCAAAGTCGCTTTTTCTGTCCCTAAATCCCTTTGTACGCTTAATCTTTAAAACTATGCAACGGATTTTGATGCGCTTTTTTTCGTAGATAGTGTGATTCAAAGGGAAGGTTTGTATACATGATACAAGAACAATATAGTAAAGAAATACTGATAAATTTAGAAGTTTGCAATGTGATGTAGTTAATAAACAAATTCTGTAGTATATTTAGTATCAGTATTGCACCCGTGCGAAGACGGGGCGGGTCGCTAGTCATACATAAAATGGAATTCAATTTGAATCCTTATTTTTGTAGTCGGTTAAAAATCAAAGCATTGTTGCTTACCATTTCATTTTCTTGTGGTCATTTAGAACTGTTCTACTACTGGCTACTGTACTAGGAGCGCCATTTCGGAGAGGTGGAGTCCACGCGAAACCACACGCTGTTTGCGCTCAAATATTTCAATAAGGAACATTATTGGCCGTCCATGGAATGCAAACAATTGTCGGTTACTATACAGATGGAATTTTTTAGTCGTTCATTTCTAAACCAATGAAAATTCAATACTTATTTATCTATTGTTCGTTTCACTATTTATATTTTTTCTGTGTGCCAAGACTTGCAACCTCTATTGGTAGTAAATTGTTTTGACTGGTAATAAAGATATCGGCATTTAAATAAGATGGTCTTGGTGGTTTTGTGCAAGACCGTCGTAGTAGATGTGAGCAAATCATTATATGTTCTACTAATACTTTGTATTGTTGAGTTCCGGTTTGAAGGTTGACTGAGCGTATAATACCAGTGTAACTAAAAGCACAAAGGATATAATCTCTTAGTTTCCAAGGTTTGTGGAGCGTTGGTGTTGTTAAGAATGACTAAATTTCTGATGCCACCAATGTCTGTGGTGATAGTTACCATCGCTTTGGTCGTTTGACTCGTTATCCTAACCATTAAAAAAATTAGTAATTAAAAAAAAGAAACTGTCTTCAAAATAAGAAAAAGCTAGTAAGTAGTAACTACTGATGATAAGATACTTTGCAATGTTCAAACCGTTTAATATTGATAACGACTATATAATTCTGCATAGCTTATCTCGCTGAAATTTTTGGATTTTTTTCCAATTGATGGAATAATTTGACAAATGATAGGCGATTTGGCAAACAACTATATTATATATATATTTATATACATTTTTTGCATAGCCTTTTTTTCTTTTCCTTTTTTTAACTGCTAACATATTATGGTCTCATTGGCTTTTTTTAGTACAGACACTTAGTTTCATATGTATTGTTATTATAATTTTTTTCCTATTCTCAGTCTCTTCAATGTTATATGTGAGAGTTGTTAGTGGCCTAATAGTTATTTAGTATTTCTTATTTTTGTTTATCAACACCGGCTGTATGTTCTCCAATAAAATAAATAAATAAATAATGTCTTTATGTTTAATTTTGTAAATAAAATCACAAATATAAATCAAATACCAAACCATATAAGGTGGCCCTTAATTTCCAAAGGGACATGCAAAATATATCATGTAATTGAAAATAATTACAAAGGGAAGTTCAAGAATCAACGATAGAATTCAGAGGTCTTAAAAGAGATTAAATCTGACCCAAAGTTTCGAATAATCCTTTGTTATATCATCATTTAAATTACAAACTCCTATGAAGGAATAGATAGTTTCCGTCGCTTAGGACTTTTGTGAAACCATCTTTTACATCAATTTGTTATATAGATATTTGCACAGATGTGAAATAGTTTTATTTATTTATTGGAATTTACTTGGTGATTGGGTTTTGTGACAGTTTGGGTATGTACCAACCACATATAAAATTTTCTACAGACAAACAGAAATACTAATTATTATTGGACTTTCCGATTTGAAAAATAAGTGTGCCATTATAAATCACAAAATGACTTAAGGTTGACAAATTGAAAATATCATAGGTGGTCATTTCTTCGTACAGTGAAAATATCTATTGATGAGCTTACCAAAAGGTGACCCATTTGTCAGTCAGCTTACCAATATTAAAATTAAAAACAGTCAGCTGTATTTAGTGTCAAACTGTAATATTAAAATAGTAGATGTATATATTTTCCTTTACTCCAGAGGCCAGTCACTTGATTACACGAAGTACTAAACTAATAGTTGAAAAATACTTTGAGAATTCCCTTAACGGAATTTACCGAATTTTTCACATTAATGGCGACGGCTTACCAAAAGTTATAAAAGGCGCAAGATACTTTTGTTGTCTGACCAGCGTAAATGGGGCAGAGATAAATAAATAAACATTTATGTAACTTCAAGATTGTTACAAAGTATTGCTTTTTAATGACCCTTACGATATTTTTAGAAGAGTATTCCACTGTGATCATGTTTATTCTATTTCTTTCATTCAGATTTAGGGTCCGATTAAGTGATTGCGTTTGGAGGTTATTTAAGTCAGAGGCACAAAAACACATTTCCTTCTCGTTTAAAATGAATTACAATTGTATGTTACTTGGATTCACCCTCAACATCTGATATATCTTCAAGGAACATCTTTTTATCTTCATTCTAAGCTCGTCTAAACTGTATTGGCACAGTGGCTGAAATTAAAGTAGATTCTTTGTTTCACGTCCTTATATGGTGGATTGACAAATGGACCACATAATAGTAAGTCGTACTGTCCATAGTCATTAGTTATTTTAGAAATATTAAGCATTCTATATAAATAATGTATTTGGAAATGAAGATGTCACTTTTTGCGCCCGCAGTGTTACAATAAAACAAATACGTCACATATATATGATCTGATGAGAGATAAAGGTCACCAAAATAAAGTACGATGTAGGCAAAACTATTAGAAAACAAATGTTTAATATAATAATTTTTATTTCAATACCAGTACATATTACTGTTAGTGTGAGCCGAGATGACCCAGTGGTTAGAACACGTGCATCTTAACCGATGATGGGTTCGAACCCAGGCAAGCACCACTATATATATTATGTGCTTAATTTTTGTTTATAATTCATCTCGTGCTCGGCGATGAAGGTAAACATCGTGAGGAAATTATATAATTATGATTTCATTGAAATTCTGCCACATGTGCATTCCACCAATCCGCAATGGAACAGCGTGGAGGAATCTGTTCCAAACCCCCTCCTTAATGGGAGAGGAGGCCTGGCCTATAGACCAGCAGTGGGAATTTTACAGGCCGTTACTTTTTTATATTAGGTACTGTTTATGTAATTTGATTTATGCCGTAAAATTAAACATCTGGGTAAATTAATCCTCGGAATGCGCTGAGCGTGAAACGTAACTATGTAACAGTTTATTTCCGATTCTTTCAAAGATTGACGGGATTTAACGATCGTGAACATTAATTAAACCTTGAACTTCTCAGAAAAAAGAAACGTTTTTTATTGTATTTGTACGATTTGCAGTTTTGTAAGTCCATGGAGTTTTATATTAGGAACGTTAACGTAACAGTTTGTTATGAGGAATGAATTTTTTATTAATATTTAGTTTATACAAAGATTAATTATATCAATATTATATTTAACGTCCAGAAATGAAACTGAATTTGAAGAATACAAAATAGTATTACTTAAAACAATTAACTTACTCTTCGCGAGATATTAGTGGACAATGATGCATAAAAATATATCGTTACCTCAAAATTCGGGATCTTGGTCTAGGAGACACTTTATTCTTGTAAAATTTGTAAAATAATCAGTCTGATGATGACAGTTGGAAATTTAATTTTGGAATTTCTTTGATTTTGATTTACATCATTAGTGGAGTTATCATCTCTAACGTGCGAACGGCGAAGCGTCTTGCGAATGAGATAAACGTATAGCCAATGTACACGTTTCGCCGTTCGCACGGCGCGAAATTTCGCGTCGGCGAATTTCCCGTGGCCAGGCTGTAAGATTGATTTTGCAATTTTGTCTATTAATATTGAGTATTAATTATAATATTGTGAAGCAAATACGTCAAATAATAATTGCGTTCTTTATTTGAACTGACGGTGTACTCTTGATTAAAATATGTATTCATACGTTTGTGGTTGTTTCCATCTGCGCTGAAATGTTTTAACTGGTACCTCTGCGTAAGATGTATGTAAACGACGATACGATAATAATAAAAGAAAAAGAGTAATTACTGAAGTTCTTGCCGGTTCTTCTCGGTAGAATCTACTTTCAGTACCGGTGGTAGCTTCACTTATTTGTAAAATGACGATTGAAAAGTGCTTGTAAAAGCCTACTTGAATAAAGTTTATTTTGATTTGATATATATGAGACGATCAGTGTAATGTTTAAGACCCGTTACCGTAACAAACAAACAAATGAACAAAGTCACTTTCGCATTTATAATTAGTTAAGGTAACTTCCTCTTGACTGACTCGCAAACCGATATAATGTTGAAGGCAAATCCCATGAGTATAATATAATATGTATTGTACACGTGTTGTTTAACACGGAAATACTTTTGAGTCGTGCTTTGATAATCCAATGGTAAAGCAATTCGTTACATATGGAATACTACATAATACTACTGTGGTTGAACAAGAAAACCTTTATAACTTTTCGTTGATTCAAAGTGAGATTCGAGTCAGAGTATTTGATCTAGTTCTGAATCTGGTCAATCAGATGTTATGTGAGGTACTGGAATAAAAAGTAAATTCAACCAACACCAGCTTCAAAAATCCATAACAACGCAATTTTCAAGAGGCTTAGGATTTTTACGACAACTACTTTTTGTAACTGGCTTCAGTGCAATTTTTCAAATATTACTTAAACATCTCTAACTGAGCCCTAGATATTTCTTGAAGATCAGCAATACATTTCCAAGCATATACAGATACTGACGTCAATTGGTGATGATAGTCACTTCCCTTTAAGTAAGCCTCTTTGTCGGATTACTCACTTCAACGTAAGAAAAATCAATAATTTTGTTTATGATGATTGTTGATTTTTAAAGAAAGCACACATACATATTTAAATTAATAACATCGAGTCCTTCCAAAAAATATGAATTAAAACTAGTTACTGTATAAATCTTGACCGCGTGATATGGTCGCAGGAATGCTAGCAGCATTTCCCCGTTGAATCGCAATTTGGATCCTCTGGGCTAAAACGAATCAGCCCTCCTGTCACCAGTGGAGATAATAAGGCGAGTTATACTTTTAATGAAGCTTTTTGCACCACTACTCCAAGTGCCAAGATTTACGGCCCAATTGGGACAAAAAAAGTAATTTGACATTAGTAACGAATATTTCAATCTTTTTTGCTTTTAATTATTTATTATTATTATTAAATATATTACCATTTCATAATTATTAAAAGGACGATAAGAAATATAAGGTATTCAATAAATAAAACTGGATAAAATCAATTTTAGAACTGTAAAACGATGTTAACAAAATTAAATCTTGATATATTTTGTTTAAAACTAATATTCCGTAACAAACAAACAAATATGAAATACATGTATAGGAGATAAATTGTCATAATGGATATAAAATTCGAATACACTAAACGCTAAGTGCCTGTATTGCGTCACAACGTTGCTATAAGTGCTTGCGCAAACTTTATTTACGTTTATGAGCATAACGACCGAATATAACCGTTTCCAAAAGTTTTCATTAAAACCTCTTTTCTAGATATTCAATTTAACTTTAAAAAAATAACAAACAGCCATTTATTTTTTTAAAAAAAAGGAAACTATTCTAAAGACAAGACGTTATCCAGATATACCTACCTACTTCAATTTTATTTTTTAGATTGTATTTTAAATTAATTCAATGACATATTTACGTCCGAACAAGCCATATATAGTTTTCGATTAGCCACATGATTTAACAACGTAAAAAAAAAAACAAAATTAACAACGAGCTGAGATCACCCATTGATTAGAACGCGTGCATCTTAACCGATGATTTCGGGTTCAAACCCAGGCATCTGTATATATATATATGTGCTTAATTTGTGTTTATAATTCATCTCGTGCTCGGTGGTGAAGGGAAACATCATGAGGAAACCTGCATGTATCTAATTTCATAAAAACTCTGCCACATGTGCATTCCACCAACCCGCATTGGAACAGCCTGGTGCAATATGTTCCAAACCCTCTCCTCAATAGGATAGGAGGCTTTACGGGCTGTTACTTTACTTTTTACTTTACATTATTTAACAATTAAAATGGAATTATTCGACTATACGACGAAAAGGAAAAACACTTAAACGCGACTGGCTTACAAACAACGCACAGCTTAAAAAGGCTTTAGGGTGTAACAGGATGAAAGTTTGCACATGAATTCCTTATAAAATATATGTGAGCACTCAAGAGCTATACAAAATTCAGTTAGTTTAATATATATTTTTAGAAATACAAAAAACTATTTGAATAAAAAAATAGTATTAAAGTATTATCAGATTTTTTTTTAAATTCTTCAATGAAACAGGTAAAACCATGCAAAGCAGTTGGTATATGATTTTCTCGTTCGATACTTTTTAATTTCATATAAATGCTTAGAATGAATGAATGCATTTCCTATTTTAGCGCCAAAATTCAAGAAAGATGTTGTTTGTTAAACTGTTCTTAATAGGAATAGGAACCTCGTTAAACTGTTCAAATGCTGTTGGATATTTTTAATACGGAATTTTATGAAGATTTGCCTTGCGTCACAATCATTGATGAAAAAAACAACGTTGCTTCCTGTCTCGAAACCTGCCAGTTCAAGTATTTAAACTAATTATATTATCAAAAAATTATGCGTCTACACCTAAAATGTATTAAGTATATATTTTAGGCCTATGTAAAGATAGGTAGCACAAACTGACATACACACATTAGGGGTGAGTGAGCTAGGAACTACAGATACAAGAAACATAGCATAGATCTCAAGATTGTGGCGTATTGGTGATATAAGAAGTTATTATATTTTCTTACGGTGCCAATGCCTATAATGGGCGGTGTTAATCACTTATCATCAGATGGCAATAATGGCCCATCTACCTACCTATTCAATAAAATCAACAATTTAAAAATTGAATAATGCTAACTCAAATATGAGTTCATGATTATTATTTCAGATCAAGAGTTCCTTCTGTTAAAACATTTCAATTCAGATCTTCCATGGTTCACTCGTATTCGGAGATTTGAAACTTTAAAGGTACTTATTCAAATGATGATAAAGTACATAAAAGAAGTTCGCAACTTCAACAGGAAGCGTTTCACATGTGTAATCTGTATTAGCTGTCAGGTATAGACAAGACTATGAAGATGGATTGTTTGAAAATCTTGTGCCGTATATGCACATAGGTATTAAAGTAAACAGTTAGTAAAGTTACATGTTCTATGATTAAAATATTTCACATCTGTGTATCTCATATTCTTTGGCATATATCATGTATAAAAGTCGAAGCATTGCTTATGTAAAACAGAGTGTCTAGCAAATACGTCACAGTCCGTATAATTGAACCGTCTCGTTACTAAATCGTGAACCAGTTAGTGACTTTCATTATCCTCTACACAAACCCAGAAACAGTCTGATCTGAATTATTCCAATAAGATGAATCACTATTGGGGATATTCAAGCAGGTTTGAATACAGTAATGTCCTCATGATTCCAGCTACGGCATCAGTTATTAAGAGACATTATTGGATAGTTCACAAGCATTTACAAAAACGCAATAACACTACTGTTTCAATTAACCTTATAATCTGTGAGACTGTATGTTTTAAACGATCTATTAGGTTTAGGTGCAAGATTGGCTTACTTTCCTACACGTGAGGTTGTAAAGACTACCAAACTACACTCCATAATTGCCTAACAGGCTGACTAAGATCTTCTATTCTTTTGAGGAGATGGTTCGGATATTCCAACAAGCTTCTCCAGTGCGTTATCTGACACATTTGGTACATTTTGGTCCTAAATAGACCCTCAGGATAATTTAATTCTACTTCTTTTGTATACAAATAATAAAAAAAGTAAAATATTATGCTACGTATACATAAGTAGTATAATATAAGAGCCATCTCGGTTCTTTATGGTTATGAGGCGAGATATCTGGCTCTTATTAACATTATGGCGTCAATAATGATGAGCATCAGCGTGATTACTTTCATCTAACTTACCTGTTTCCCTGAGCAATTAAGAAAGAAAAGAAAAGGAAGTGTTAAAACAAAACTTATAACCTTCTACGGACGAATCTTCCTTGATTTGTCAGACTCAAACCCACACGTTATATACATTTATTATCAATCACACACAAAATAAGATGTAGACGACAATATATCATATATATGTATATTTATATATGTGTTTATGAATATATTGTCGTTATCTAACAGTTTAAATTCGATAGATTTCAATATAGCGAAATGCGTTAAATTGCAATCATATTTCTCGGTTCACAATATTTCGACAGATTACAATTTGTCTCGTCTGATTTTAATCTAACGAATTTTGTAATCTTATGGTGACAAATATATTCTACGACTTTTTGCAGGATCTTTCTTTTTTTTATGGTATAGGTTGGCGAACGAGCATATGGGACACCTGATGTTAAGTGGTCACCATCACCCATAGACAAGGAAGCTGTAAGAAATATTAACTATTCCTTATATCGTCAATGTGCCACCAACCTTGGGCTCTAAGATGTTATGTCCTTTGTGCCTGTAGTTACACTGGCTCACTCAGCCTTCAAACCAGAACACAACAATACTGAGTACTGTTATTTGGCGGTAGAATAACTGATGAGTGGGTGGTACCTACCCAGACGGGCTTGCACTTAGCCCTATCAATAAGTAATCAAATTTAAGTTTAAAAAAATCTAAACGATTTTTTATAAAAGTATTACCGTTCAAAGAAAAGGTCAATGATTTTTAGCGATTCAGATTAATGTAATCGCTACGCTATTTCAATTTGAGATTAAACAGAACCATTTGGTGGATTTGATGAGAAATATAAGTTATTTTCGTAAAATTCCACGTATAAAAACATAAACAAAGCATAAATTTGATATGCGCGATAAAATAATGCGTTCTTTTAGTTTCAGCGATGAATATGATCTTTGTAATCTAAAATTGAAATGAAATTGTATCATATCATAGGCATTCGATTCTATTTTAAAGTAAGTAAAGTAATAGCCTGTAAATTTGTCATTGCTGGTCTATAGACCTCCTCTCTCATTAAGGAGAGGGTTTGGAACATATTCCACCACGCTGTTCCAATGCGGGTTTCTTGGAATGCACATGTAACAGAATTTTGATGAAATTAGACACATGCAGGTTTCTTCGCGATGTTTTCCTTCACCGCCGAGCACGAGATGAATTATAAACACAAATTAAGCACATATGTATATAGTGATGCTTGCCTGGGTTGAACCTGAAATCATCGGTTAAGATGCACGCGTTCTAACCACTGGGCCATCTCGGCTCGATTCGATTTTAATTTTTGGGATATTTTTAGCTTTCCCTATTAACAAATTTCTCAGATCAGAAACACATTGATAAATAAAGTTTATTACTCGATAAAAGACTGTAGATAATAAAAAAGCGTGGAGTTAATTTTCGTTTATTGTCATGCAAGATAAACGGCATTTTAAATTTGGAATAAATTCTTTTTCCAATTCTTCTCGATGTTATCTATATTCTGTGCTGTAATAACATGAGAGGTTAATAGTACTTTTATATAATCTGTATCTAAATTAATTTCTATATTAATTATGTAAATGTGAAAGTAGCTATGTCTGTCTGACGTTCTCTCACGACTAATTTGATGAAATTTGGTTTGAAGCAAACTTGGCCTCCAAGAAAGGACATTGGCTACATTTTGGCCTGACACATGACAACTAACACCCTAAAACGCGAGCGAAGCCGCGGACTACTACTAGTAAAGAATATATTGTTGATGTGTGTCTTAGCATTTTGAAGGTTAGTACCAAAATTTCTTTGGGAAGTCCGTATTTTAACGTCACAGCTAGAAGCAACCGTATTTGTGTGTGTGCGTAAGAGAGAGAAAGAGATTGATTTAAGAGCGTTATTGATAAGTGGATTAGTTATTCCTATATGTGTGTGTGTGTGTGTGCGTCAGAAAGAGACTCATTTAAGAGTGTGTGTGGCGTTATTGTCAAATGGAAAGCTGATCGTTGTTGATGTTATCATTTTATTAGTTTTGAGCATTTTAGTACATAGTTTGAAGGAATACGCCCAAACTTTTTCATCAAAGGTAAAGAAGTCTTAGTTAACCAATCGGGGCTGTGCTCTCCATTTGAAAACTTTTCTTGTTCATCAGTTATCGGTCTTTTGAACGAACTGAATGGAACTCTTCCACAAGTTGGATATATGTTGTTTTTTTTTTTACATTCGTTTCTGTAGTCTTGTACTGCCGGTAGATTTTTATACATTGTTCCAACTTTGGCAAGCGGCCAACCACTTCCAGTCAACGTAGGTAACATTGTTTTCAAACAAATACTTTAATACTTTCTGTCCGTATTGTTTGTTTTGCTGTTCAATTTTATATTTATGAGATAAATCGAGATTTATTAGAGAAATTTTCCTCTCAACAAAGTAACGATTTGTTTTATTATATAAAACCAATGAAACAAACTTTTGCAACAAATCTCAGCAAGTTACTCATCAAAGAAATGAAATTCAAAAGACAATAGACAACGCGAATTATGAAACAATTTAAAAAAATCGGCAGCGCGAAATGGAGCGACTTTTTTGATACGTCAAAAGCACCGTCACTTTATTAATTAATTATTACGTATTGATAAATTGTTAAATAATATTATATACTACTATAAATTTGTATTTGTTGTTTGTTCATTGCTTCATTTTAATATTTCATTTATTCAATGACGTCATGATATTTATTTATTCTTTAGTGCATATTGTTATTAATATTATTATAAAAATATAGATCAATGTTCTAGTGTAAAAAAAATAAAAACGTATGAAATATAATTAAATTTTGCTTATTTAGATTTAGATTATGTATATATAGATAGATAGAATATCGCACTACAAAAGCAGTTAAACAGATGAGCTAGCTTTATTATATTTGTGTGCGTGACACACACATGATGCACTTTACGTTTACGTTGATATTAGTGGACGCACAACTTTACTAGTGTGAGTGTACTAATAGATCATCTGTTAACAACTATTGTACTTTGACGCGTTTATAGTTACGATCACAAAATAATCATCATTACTGATTTACCGATAATCATTAGCACAACATTATTAAATTGAACGAAAGGTGCGTTTAACGGTAGCGCTGGTACTGCATTTTTACCAGCCATTATTATTGTGTCACTTCAGGGAAAACCTTCAGAAATGGAACGGAACGTTACAACACAAAGGAAATAATATTTTAAAAATGGCACGGGCGTTAAACTGCAATACAATACAAAAATATTATACATCATAAAAAAGTCTAAAGCTGTACACACACATACATATATAAGCGACAAACCACTGACTTATCGCGAGGTTCGAATTCGAATTTCGAATTCAACATTTTTTTTAACTGTTTTATTTAAATTTGTTTCTTTGAAGGCTTGGGTATTTGTGTTTCATTGTTTTAATTTGTTACGTAAAAGAGCAACTGTTAAATTGTTAACACATGCTTCGGATTGCGATCCGATATTCTATTTAGTCCAATATTTATTTATTATTTATTTATGCTCATTTACGATCTATGGTTAAAGATACTTTATTTCTCAAAAAAGAAATTACATTTCACTTACTTGAAAAAATTATGACTATAAACGTTTTTTAAATTATAACTTCGACAATCATAATAAATGTATCACTAGTTTAACATATTCTTACAATAAATTTTGCTTTAAACAAGAAATTTAAAACATACCCCCAAAGCAACAATAATTGTGTACAAAAATCTCGATCTTAATGTCATATTCGAAATATTATAAGGTTTCACATATAAATTTACAAATTTACGTTGCTTAATTTGATTTAATCTTTTGCATGCATTTAAGCACTGTTTCTAATTTTGCTATAGAAATAGAACTTCTTATTGGTAAGCAAAGTACCCGCTTAGTATTTTACCAGTTTCACTTCAAGTAATATTTATACATATATAAGAGATAGATAGATAAAAACTTTATTGAACACAAACATTAACAGGAAAAAAAAACAGTAATAACAAATATAAGTAGAAGAAAGTGGTGTACAAGGGCGGTCTTATTGCTATAAGCAATCTCTACCAGACAACCCGTAGTGAAAGAAGCAAAGTCAAAATATATGGGTAGTGCAAATAATAATAAGCGAAGCGAAGGTAATCCAAACAATTATAAAACCTAACTACATACATACATATACGCATAAATACATACAAATATACTAAATACATATAAATATACTTATAATATATACAAAATGAGAGATATACTTTATCATATCGTTCTTTATTGTTTTTTTTTATTATTCAATATCGAAATATGCAAAGGCACGAATTCATACGGATTGGCGAGCTAGCGTTAGTTTTCCATTTTCAATATTTTTAAATATGCCTTTGTATTTTTTATCGTTGGGTGAACGCATTCATTTGTTACTTACGGAGACTTGGTACATATAAATACATACAACGTTTTGACGACATATCAGACGTCTGGCTTTGTAAAGAATACTCTATATCATGTGATTTGGTTCGGCGAACGAATTGAGGGTTAATTCCATCTCGAGATTGATTTGAGTCTGGGTTGAGTGATGCGTATACATACACTTTATATTCTGATACAGTATCATTCGAAATATTCTATGAATTCGAATTTCAATTGAAATTAAAACTTTCATCCGAAAATATAATGATAACATTTATATGTCTGCTATGTTTACCATTTTGTGACGTCATATTGTTAGTGCCATATAAAATTTTTAATTAAACACTAATAATAGCGTCGGTTTCTTACAAGACGTAATTTATAATTTGTGCTGTGCTGTAAGTATAAAGTCGTCCATAAAGATAGAACTTAATTATGTCACTCACAGATTTTTATACATAAATTTTATATTCTGATATAGTATCATACAAAATATTTTAAAATAAATAAATAAAATTTTCAATTGAAATTCAAAACTTCTATTCGAAAGTTGGTGGCTTCTAATATTTGCTATGTTTACCATTTTGTGACGTCATATAAATAGTAACATTTAAAAGTTTTCAAACATTTTACATACTAATTTGTCGTCAGTATAGTAATTTATTTTTAAGAATCATCAAATTGAAATATTTTTTCGTTGCTACCTCTTTAGCTATCGCAATCGAAAGTTTGTACAGGACGTCGTATTGTTGGACGTCTTATCAAAATGATCAAAAAAATTAAATTTATGTAAATCAATTGCTAACAATGGACTCTGGACCTGGACTATATTTAATTTGAATTAAATATTTCATTCACACAAAATAATAATATATTTTCTTTTAAATGTGTTCTATTCAATAAGTACCATTTAAAGGAATAGACACACACAATCATCTTACTTCGAGGGATTAAAAACTTCAGAGAACACTCACTACAGCTTCCAATTAATCTATCACAAGCAATTACACTAAGTGTCCTAATAAGATATTAAATTTTCATCTCATTATAAGTGATATACTTGTTTCTAAGTTGATTATGGACTTGCAAACTTGAATTTCTAATAAGCTGAGAGGTAGACGTTGTCATAATTAGCCAACTTGCGGTGCTTTCATCTCCATTTATCTCAGACGAATATTTGACGAGGCGTAAAACGTCATTATGATATTAAATGATTTAATTAACTCTTACTATATATATATGTGTAAATATATATATGTGTGATGTGATGTAACATCGTGAGGAAAACCTGCATGTGTCTAATTCCATCGAAATTCTGCCACATGTGCATTCCACTAACCCGCATTGGAACAGCGTAGTGGAATATGTTCCAAACCCTCTCCTTAAAGAAAGAGGAGGCCTTAGCCCAGCCGTGGGATATTTACAGGCTGTTACTTTACTTTATTATATAAAAAAACCTTCCTCTCGAATCACTCTATCTATTATATAAATTCTCATCAAAATCCGTTGCGTAATTTTAAAGATCTAAGCATACATAGAACAGTCAGCGGTTTTATACTATGTTTACTTTACTTTGTTTTATACTATGTAATGATTGCACACCACACAGAGAAAATAAATGAATACAACATACATTTAGACTTAATAAAAGAGGCGTTTTTGGCGACCTTATCGCTCCATAGCGATCTGTTAAGCGCAGCCAACGGTGTAGGTAAGGATAGCTCATGGAATATAAGGTGGGTAGTGCTGTGATCCATATTAATATTATAAATGTGAAAGTAACTATGTCCGTCTGTCCGAATGAAATTTGGTAAGAAGTAACCTTAAATCCAAGAACGGACATATGTTAAAGTATGAGTGTGTTACGGAAGAGCGACTTCTTCTGGCACGGGAGTTCACGGCACTCAAAAGAGGAATTCAACCTTTGAGATGTTATTGTACTGTCTTGGTTATTGATGAAAAAACATTTATTATTATTATTATTTATTATTATGTTTTTTTTTGCCAACAAATGACAATCGATTCTTTAAGCGAGCGAAGCCGAGGGCGAGCGGTTTTTATTAATAAAACAAAGCACTCACACTCAGGTATGTATTACACAATAGTGTACTCGTTTCTTCTTTATTTGCCCCCAGCTTTGTTTTCTATTAGTAAAGATCAACCATGAATTGATTATTGATTGGGTCTTGAGGGGTCATACAATAATAATAATAATAATGTTAGACTATGTCGATTGATAAATAAGGTATATTACTCAGTAAAATGAAAAAAAAATCAAAAACAAAATAAACTTTATTCAAGTAGGCTTTTACAAGCACTTTTGAATCGTCATTTTGCAATTAAGTGAAGCTACCACCGGTTCATTTTTATCAACATTTACAAAATACAAAGTTTAGTTAGTTAAATACAATTATTTAAATTAATATACAGTAGTAGTACAAGATAATATTCAAGATAAAATGTATGGACTAAATATTTATTGATTTCTAGGCAGGGTATATAAAAAATTATTGTTCTTTGTAATTAAAATGATAGGTAAGGGTAACTATTGAGCTTCTTGCCGGTTCTTCTCGGTAGAATAGAAGGTTTTTGAATTGACAGTTCCAAAATTTTCCTGGAGCCTATCTGATAATTTTTTTTTTATGGTATAGTTTGGCGGACGAGCATATGGGCCACCTGATGGTAAGTGGTCACCATCGCCCACAGACAATGACGCTGTAAAAAATATTAACTATTCCTTAAATCGTCAATGAAATATAAACCATACCTTACATCGCCAATGCGCTACCAACCTTGGGAACTAAGATGTTATGTCCCTTGTGCCTGTAGTTACACTGGCTCACTCACCCTTCAGACCGGAACACAACAATACTGAATACTGTTATTTGGCGGTAGAATAACTGATGAGTGGGTGGTACCTACCCAGACGGGCTTGCACAAAGCCCTACCACCAAGTAAATCATCTTTAATTTTTAATTCTTTTAATGACAATTGTTTATTAACATATTAATTAAATGCTTAAATATATACAAATATGAACTAAAACTGGTTACTGTATAAATCTTGACCGCGTGGAAAGGTGGCAAGAATGATAGCATTTTTAATAGGTATAGGTAGGTATATCTCATCTTAAATAAAACAAAATAATATTCATCTTTCCGCTTAAGCTATTAATGGTATTATAATTCAGAAAAAAAATGGAAAATGAAACCAAAAAGTTTCAATCATTAATATTCGTACTTCAATTGTCTAAATACGGAAACATTGAAGGGACAACCACGCGGTCTCGCCAGGAGTTTCAAGAGTAAAATCAGCAATTTTCTTGAAGGTAGGGTTTTGTAAAATCCCCCTGGGTAGGTAGCATTAATTAATCAGATGATTAATCAATTAATTGGACTAAAGTTTGAGAGTGTTTGGATAAAGTTTTGTTGGTTAGTGGAGTAAACATGCATATACTTTCACCCACACATGCACATTGAAGATTTCATACTATATTGTTATATATGTTAAGGAGTAGGACTGCGTCAATTAAACCACGAGGCTAGTTACACACTGATTTAATAGAAACATCGACGGGGACGCAGCCTCACGCATACACGTAAAGGCTTACTTAACTACATATACAACAGATATGAATTAAAACACAGTAAACATATACATGCAGTGGCGTTTGTCTTTGTTCGAGCTAAAATCTTCAGTTATGATGTGTTTTAACGAAGGGACAGTTACTCATCTCATATATCATGATTGATAGTCACACATAATCGATAGCATACCTTGGGAATGAAACGATCGCCTCCTGGCTATTTCATTTCATTTAAATTATTTATAATATAATATATGAGTCAAAAAATACCCGCTGAGTATCTTTCGCCGGTTTTTCTCAGGTCAGGCTATTTTCTCTTCCGAACCGGTACTGTTTCAATTGACCATCAATAAGAAAGTGTAAAATCTTCTATATTGAATAAAGCAATTTGAGTTTGACTTTTAGTTTGTCTGAAGGAGATTTCATATCGGAATAAGTCTGCCTCGAATACATTTGATTTAGCTAAGTTTCCTTGTATAATCATTCGTGTGTTATAAAGATTAAAACAACATGAAAAGCTTTTAAACTTAGTCGGATTATAAATATTCTCAGTACAAATCTTATATTTAAACAAATTGTTGTATTTAATATGATTGTCACTTAAGGATGCCAAACATTTATACAACTTTAATACAAATGACTATAAGCTGAAGCAAACGGGATTATACTTGGAACAAAGGAGAAGCAAGTTCATTTATCTTTAATTCTCAATCTACACAACCCTATAAAACCCTGCTTTGCTATTTCGAGTTTTATTTACTCAATTTAAGGTTCAATTTGTAATGATGGATTGATCTTGTCCGATAATAAACGCCGAATAATGAGACACTTCGGACTTAGGGTTGTCAGGATTAATTAATTATATTTGTTTTTGCTTTGAGCTATTTATAAAATAAATTAGCATAATCTTATATGAGGTTCAAATTTGTATGAAAGATTTACCTGACTTTGATTTGGAACTGACGTTTGACTGTCTGTTACCTCTTTATTAAGCTACTTATTATTTATATATGTTACCGTAAGATTATAAAATTCGTTAGATATCAATCTGTCTCGTTAGATTGTAAACTATCGAAGTATCTAATATTGTTATCTATCGAAGTTAAACTGTTAGATTACAATCTATCCCTGAAGCTCTTTCTAATTGGCCTGTCTTATTTTTAGAGCGACCAATCATATGTCACCGTTACTATTCGGTAGTTTACATTTCTACGAAGTAATTAAATAAAATTATATACTTATTGCTTCTGTCTATTGGTTGACAATTCTGCCAATGTCAGGGTTGAAAAATACACGTCATTGCTTTAAAACAGCAACTTCGTTCTGCCAAATGACCAACTGCACGTTCTAAAACAAATAAGACGCTAGTAAAACAGGCAATATCCTAAGCTACTTAACCAATTGTATTGAATATGACGTAAATGCAATCTAAGAATTCGTTTAGCGCATGACATTGTAATTGACTCGTAATATAGACGAAATGACGGGACACAGTACAGTACAGTACCAGCCTGTACATTTCCCACTGCTGAGATAAGGCCTCCTCTTCTATTAAGGAGAGGGTTTGGATCATATTCCACCACGCTGTTCCAATGTGGGTTGGTGGAATGCACATGTGGCAGAATTTCGATGAAATTAGGCACATGCAGGATTCCTCACGATGTTTTCCTTCACCGCTGAGCACGATATGAATTTTAAACACAAATTAAGCACATATATATATAGTGGTGCTTGCCTGGTTTTGAATCCGCAATCATCGGTTAAGATGCACGCGTTCTAACCACTGGACCATCTCAACTGTTCGACGGGACACAGCTAGTCAAGAAATAAATGTCAAAATAGTTTTAATTATTTTAATAATTCTGTTACAATTCTTCTTGAACGCTACAAATCTTAATTATATCTTTAACTTTTATTTTATATCGGAATAGCTGGAGGAAGCTTGCGTCCGGGACAATAGGTTGCTTTTCTAAACACATATGGATGTATGTATACCGAACGCTCGACCTCGTATTTTTACTTGTATGTATTTAGTTTTACAGTGTAATTCCTTCATTGGATGATTATGTTTTTAAAAACCCGACGAAATGTATTTTAATTAAATAAAGAATGTTCGTTATTTGAGGATTTCGCTAGCCTAAGCCTAGCCTAATGGTAATAAACGGAACCCTTATGGATTCGCCATGTCTGTCTGTCTATCCGTCCGTACATATGTCAATTCCCCCTATTAACCCCCCTCCCATATTACCTCTAAAATAAGAGAATGAGACCATTTAACACCAGTGTAGGCTCAGGTAACCGTCTGACTACCCTTACTATAAAATAATAATGTATAATATTCACTAAACACATATAAAATGTAAAATTATAAATAAAATTAACTTATTTAGAAAACACAATTCTAAGAAGGTTTAATGAGCGTTTCAAGTGTAAATGTAGATAAAGTACCAGAGAAACATAAATATAATGCATTTGTTAATAAATTATTTCGTATGTTATGTACCAAAATGTCTGGTAATATGTGGCTTTATATATAAAATAAAAGAGTCCGAAAATTTCAATGTACCAGGGCCCCATGAAAGTAGTATTCTTTTGTAAGACTAGTAAACACAAACTACAGTACACACTAATCTTGCACCAAGCCAATAGCTTTGACCTCGCACCGCCTATATAGGCTCTTTTGATGTCCAAAGTTAACACAAGCTTTTCAGCCTTAGGCTAAAACGTTACCCTAAACATACGAAAATATTTTATGTTTCCAAAGCAAAGTTTTTAAATTAGGGCGTTATTTATATTTTATGGACTAACAAAAGGGTCCGTTGGGTATGGCCAGCCGATAGACATCCGTATTCTATGATATAATAATCTTTCAAGATATCTCGAATGCGTCAGCAACCTTGGAACTAAGATTTTATGACATTGATACTAGCATTTACAATGAGCATAATTATTTAAAACTTGAAATTGAGTGGATAATATGAGCCCATTGTTTAGACCTCGTAAAAATCTAACCGCAGATATGCTTATCAGTCCCAGGCTAGCACTGCTCAATGTTCAAGCTTGACTGTAAATAAATACTAATTTCTTAAGCGTGGGCTTGGTTAGCCCAAATGTGGATTTGAGCTAAAAGGTGGAATAACCTCTAAGTCTTCTCCTTAAAAGTTTTTTACTTATTAGTACAGCTTTGAGCCTGAGTAGGTTCACTTATTACATATTCTACGTTCATCAATATCAAAAAAGGCCGGCAACGCACCTGCAAGCCCTCTGGTGCTGCAGATGTCCATGGGCTCTTCCACCTATCACATAAAAAAGAATCAATACTTAGTATAGTTGTGTTCTTGTTTGAAGACTAAGAGACAATTATATACAGGGTAAAAGGGACATCTCACCGTTTATAACTGCGCATTAGCGGTGTTGCTTGCTTGATAGTTGTTATGGAACCAACGTCTATAGGAAATGGTGATCACCATCAGGATAGGAACGGAGAAGAGGTCCAGGAAGAAGAGGTTTTAGTCCAGTCGTGGGGCAATTTCTGTTACTACTTTTACCTGTTAAAACAGAAACGTTTATTGAAGGTTTCGTTTCAACTATGATTTAAATTTGAGCAATGAAGCCCGGCCAATCACTGAATTGAATAAAAACATTAACATTAAATTATAATTTGGTTTATAATTTTAATAATAAAGACTTGAAAATAACTGCAACATGTAATGTTATAATTATAAGCAACATAATACTTTACAGGAATAATTTATTACTTGCGATCGTTTCATTCCCAAGGTGTACTAAGGCATTATCTATGAAGTCTTCAGCTTTATAATAGGCTTTGCAATATAATATATCTTAATTATTATTTAAATTAAACAAACTAATATTGAAACGTGAAAGTAACTCTGTTACCTCTTCATGATTAAAACGCTGAACCAATTTACATAAATCTTGGTTTGGTAGTTTGAGTACCCTATTAAGAATTTTAAAAGGGGGAGGTAAAGCCTGTATGCTAAATTAATCAACATGTATATGAGGGTAAAAAGGGGGGTATATACAACGAGGAGTTAGGCATTATATTCATGATCTGATGACATTCGATATACATATAATATCATATAAGTAAAATAGTTTTCGGCTGTCATGGGTTCTACGTTATACTGATGATGCCAGTATGTACGATAAGAAAAAGGTGAGTGAGCCAGTGTAACTACAGGCACAAGGGATATAACATCTTAGTTCCCAAGGTTGGTGGCACATTGACGATGTAAGGGATAGTTAATATGTCTTACAGTTTCTTTGTCTGTGGGTGATGGTGACCACTTACCATCAGGTGGCCCATATGCCCGTCCGCCAATCTATACAATAAAAAAAAATTAAACTTTTTGATGCTTCGATCTATACGTGATATATTATATGAATTTCGTATTTAAAAGAAAAATAATGACAATGTTTTCAAAAAACAATTGAAATTAAAGTAATTTAATACCGTTGTCGAGTTATCGTATAAAGTTCTCGTTAAGAAATTCTCGTAACAGTCAAATTAATTTGGAAGCCGTCAATTGTATACGTTTCAATCAATTTAATCTCATGTAACATTATTTCCTATGTTTTTTTTACATCGTCAAATTTACTTGGTAATTGAACTGTTTGCTAGCCAACTTGGGTACCCATCAATTGATACTTAGATACTAATATTATCATCAGCATCCTCCTGCCCTTTTCCCAATTTTATTTGGGGTCGGCGCAGCATGTCTTCTCCTTCGTTACTTCTCTGTCAGACGTCATCTCACAAGTACCATTCTTTCTAACCATATCGTCTTTCACACAGTCCATCCATCGTTTCCTTGGTCGTCCTCTACCTCTATATCCATCCACATCCCTGCTCAAGACCTTCTTTACAATATGTTCCTCATTCCTCCGCATTACATGCCCATACCATGATAGCCGCCTTCCACATAACTTCTCGGCTATCGGTGTCACTTTCAAACTTCCTCTTATGTACTCATTCCTTACTCTATCCATTCGCGTGACACCACACATTCCTCACAGCATTCTTATCTCCGCAACATGCAATTGTCTTTCAGTCATCCCTTTTGTAGCCCAATACTCAGATCCATATAGAACAGCAGGTCTGATCATGGTCATTTTGCATTTATAATATTAGATACTAATTAAAAGAACCGAGACGGTCATTGTATAAACTACACTGTTCCAATGCGGGTTGGAAGGCTTAAGCCCAGCAGTTTAAAATTTACAGGCTGTTGTTGTTGTCGTTGTTGTAGGGGGACATAGCTTTTCAGATGCAATGATTGATGCCTTGCCTATTTAGGAAATGATTATAGTTTCTAACAACTCTAATATCAATCAGTGGTGAACTCTTATCACCAGATCTATTTGCTTTGTCCGCCAACCTATCATATAAAAGCCATATAACTCGAGGGCATTTGCCAAGACAATACCTCTCTTCAAGAACGCTTAAACTATTAGTTGTCCAGTTCAGCATCTGACGTGATAAGCCAAGCTGATAAGATTTTTAATTCTCTGATATATTTTGCTCTTTTCTCTGATCCTTAAATCAGAATCTTTGGCATGTCCATTATTGTGAGCAAATTTTTCCTACTGACAAAACCTTTTACGGTTATCAAAATCATTTATCGGTAATGTCATTCGGTAGGTAGTATAGCCTACATTTATATTACGTTCAATAATAACAGATATATTCACACATCATAATCAATGAAACTGGAATTTCTATTTATAGGTCAGCTATGCTCTGTGTATGTTATATGGTAACAAATCCGTGTCTATACATAATTGTATTTAAATTATATACAATGGAATTCATGTATTCTATACTACTAGTTAACCGCGGTTTCGCTCGCGTTTTTGGGTGTTGGTTTTCATGTCAGGCAATAAAAGTAGCCTATGCCCTTTCTTGGAGTTTAAGTTTGCTGCATACCAAATTTCATCAAATTGATTTTTGCGGTATGTAAGTATAAATCCAAGTGTATGCTTAGATTTTTAAAATTACACAAGGTATTTTGATGCACTTTTTCAATAGATAGATTGATTCAAGAGGGAGGCTTATATGTTGGAGGAAAGACCAAAAAACTGTAAAGGTTGTAGCCCTAATAAGTGTCAGCATTGCCCCCGTGCGAAGCGGGGTAGTCAGTATTTTCTAAATATCATGTGACTTAAATATTTTTCCTTTTTAGATATTCTCGTCATGAATTTCGCTAGTTATTCCGTTTGAAACAGTTAGGTATTATGTAAGCCTGCAATTAGGCTAATGATGGCGAAAAGGGAACGCACTCATCATTTATTTAAGTTGAAACAGCCTTTTGTTTGACTGCGTTGTGCTGGATGTTCACACTCTAAGCCCACTCAGCGTTGCACGGACGATTTATGAATCTTTATTTCTATTCAGCTTTAATTATTACGTGTAAAAGTTTATGTGAAAGGGTTGTAAAATAATTAAAATAACTAAACTACTTTCCCTTTTCAAAATTAACTTTTATCGTACAATTTATGTGTTCGTGAAAAAATACATATTGAGACCTTTAAATGGGTCATAATAGCCACATTTACCATCATATTTAATGTATATATTTTATTTGTTGTTTAATAATTTAATAAATACAGATTATTCAACAGGTCATATATAATATGATGTATGACAGATATCAATCTATATATATTAAAAAAAATATTAGTATCTTATAAAGTTTTACAATTAAGTAGTTAGAAGTTTGATAATAATATATAACATACAAATAATTACGTCTTATCGTGTTATCCTAGTACATACCTACAATAAAAATTTTCAGATAAAACTATCATAATAAAATAGAGTCAAGGACTGAAGCAAAGTTATTATATAACGGATACACGTGTTAGAATTCATCCCTTTACATGCAGGTTGCCTTACAAAGTTAGTGTGGCAGAGTCCTCAGCCTTTTATCCTTTCAATATTTATATGATACGATTGATGAATTACTTTAACCTTACAGTACATTTGTTGACCATAAAATCTTAAAAAAGTTTAAGGCGCGATCCGGAGCTTGAACCCAGAACCTCGGAATCTGTACTAATATTATAGATGTGGAAGTAACTCTATCTGTCTATCTTTGACAACTAAACAAATGTACCGAATTTGATGAAATTTGGTATGAAGCAAATTTGAACTCTAAGGAAGAACATAGCCTACTCTTTGTCTGACTAACCTAACCTAAACCGCAAGCAAAGCCGTACAACTAGTCTGTTATATAATTTAGACACAAGACCAATGAGACAGGCAGAACTATAATACTCAATAATATAAGAATAAGTTGTACACGTTCTATTTTATTTCAGCCACAAATATGTCATAAGTAAAAGTAAAGTAACAGCCTGTAAATTAGCCACTGCTGAGTTAAGGTCCCCTCTTCTATTAAGGTGAGGGTTTGGAACATACTCCACCACGCTGTTCCAATGCGGGTTGGTGCTCCTAGCGATGTTTTCCTTCACCGCCGAGCACGAGATGAATTATAAACACAAATTAAGCACATATATATAGTGGTAATTACCTGGGTTTGAACCCGAAATAAACGATTAAGATGCAAGCGTTCTAACCACTGGGCCATCTCAGCTCCAAATATGTCATAGTAATAATTAATGAAACCTATTATATTTTATCGCCTTCATTTTTGACACGTTTACATTTTATTACGGAGCGTTCTATGCTCCGTTTGCACGGACGAGTAGCTAATGAATGAACGTAAAACGCCAATAGAGTCACGTTAACACGAATCAATTGGGTTCGATCAGCTAATTAAATGCATTTGAACCGTCATTTAGAGAGCCGAGATGTCCCAGTGGTTAGAACGCGTGCATTTTAACCGATTGTTGCGAATTCAAACCCAAGCAGGCACTACTGAATATTCATGTGCTTAATTTGCGTTTATAATTCATCTAGTGCTCGGTGAAGGCAAACATCGTGAGGAAACCTGCATGTGTCTAATTTCATAGATATGTTGCCACATGTGTATTCCACCAACCTGCATTGGAACAGCGTGTCGGAATTTGTTCCAAACCGTCTTAACTAAGTAGTGGGAAATTTACAGGCTGTTGTTGAAGCTTTAATTAAACACTAGCGGCTTCGCATGGGTGGACATTATATATTATTTATTTCCTTTAGCCCATATGTTTAACAATTGTTGTTCTATTTTAACTTATTTATTTTATCTTAAAAACTCATATATATATGTACCTAAACCTTCCTTAGGAATCCCTATGTCTATCAGTGAAAACCGCATGGAAAACCGTCAAGTAGTTTTAGAGTTTATTACGAACATACAAACAGACAAACGCGGCCGGGGGACTTTATATAACAATGTGAAACATCAAATCAAAAGTTGCAATTATGTTTTTGAAGTGAAATACTTCTGAACTGAGATGGCTCGATCAGTATATCTGAATATTATTCGAAGGTTGTGACTTCAAACCCGGGCAAGTGCCCCTATATTTTCACGTGTTTAATGTCTACTAATTAAAGGAAAACATCGTGAGTTAGCCCGCATGAGTTTTCTTTTGAGCATTTCCCCGTTGAAACGCACTCCCTCTTGGCAAAAATCGAACCAACTCTGTCACCAGTGGAGGCAATAAGGCGTGGTGTTATACTTTTAATGAAGAAATTACATTAGAGCTATAACAACATTTAAGCAATTAAATGGATTAATAAAATACGAACTTGAAGATAATTGTATAATTGAATTAAATTAATAAATGAAATAAACTTAATTTTACACCACAAACATAAATATGGCTTAGGATCAAACACAGATAAAAAAAAAAAAAAAAAAATTGTATGGTGCAATGTGCTTATGGATTTAGCCGTCTCTTCTAGACAACCCAATCTGAGGGAGAATTTTGAAACCGTCGGGGTAGGCGGTGCAGTCACAAACTTACATACAAATATTTACACACTACTACTTATACTACTTACGCACTACATATACAAATAAGTAATACTGACAGGAGGGCTGGTTCGTTTTTTGCCCAGAGAATCGGAATTGCGATACAACGGGGAAATGCTGCTAACATTCTTGCCACGATTCCACGCGGTCAAGATTTATACAGTAACTAGTTTTAGTTCATATTTGTATATATTTAAGCGTTTAATGTTAATAATTCTTATGTTATTAAAATATTATACACTAATAAATATTTAAGATAGTAAAATGTTACATATATAAGGGAATTAATTGAAGTGGTCCAAATTATTATTTTGATAATATAGTAAACGGTTTAACGGCATTTTTAAAAGCTGAAATTGATTGAGCTTATTTATATTTACAGGTAGGGCATTATTCTAAAATCAATAAATATAATCAATAAATATGAGACAATCTCACATACACTACTCTGATCCCAATGTAAGTAGCTGAAGCACTAGTGTTATGGAAAATCAGAAGCAACGACGGTACCACAAACACCCATACCCAAGACAACATAGAAAACTAATGATAATCTACATTGACTCGGGCGGGAATCGAACCCGGGACCTCAGAGGTTGTCATCAATTTATAAACAACGCAAATAAATTATGTAAAATGAAACGATTTGGTAATTATTGCTATTCCTTCAGTATACTGGTATTACGAAGGGGAAAAATGTTTGTTTGTATGTAGGGACAAACAAACATTTTGTTTGTATGTAGGGAAGAGTCGAGATGGTCTAGTAGAGTCGAGATGGCCTATTAGAGTCGAGGTGGCCCAGTGGTTAGAACGCGTGCATCTTAACCGATGGTTGCGGGTTCAAACCCAGGCAAGCACCGCTGTTTCATGTGCTTAATTTGTCTTTATAATTCATCTCGTGCTCAGCGGCGAAGGAAAACATCGTGAGGAAACCTGCATGTGACAAATTTCATAGAAATTCTGCCACATGTGCATTCCACCAACCCGCATTGGAACAGCGTGGTGGAATATGTTCCAAACCTTCTCCTCAAAGGGAGAGGAGGCCTTTAGCCCAGCAGTGGGAATTTACAGGCTGGTGTTGTTGTTGTTGTTGTATGTAGGGATTACCCCTAAAGAACAAATGATTTAATTAAAAAAAAACATCCTGAAACGAAATAATTATCTTCATAAATGCACCCTCGCGAAGTCGCTTGTAAATAATGATTACATGAAGAATGATAAATATCTGTATTCTAAGAGAGATCTTTTGTTTTTTTGTAACGATTTTCTTGGGTTTTATTTTTATCTTAAAATATGTGACCTGTGGTATTTAAGGAAGTAAATAACGGTAAAAATGTAAAATAATTATGTTTATATTATAAGTTATACTTATGAATTTAAATTTTAGTTAACCTTATTATAATTATCTTTTTATTGTTTCAGATTCCGAATTAGAAGATATTGAAAAACCTTGTAAGTATTTAATTTTATACATTTACCAAGGAAAACAAAATAACATCTCAGTTTAAGAAAAAAGACCAAAGGTCTAAATAATAAATAGACAAATAACATTAAACTTATGTAAAAATACAAAAATATGCAATAACACTAAACTTGAAAAATATACTTTATTTATTTAAATGTGATCAAAGATGAAGTATACTTATCCAAACAAATAAAAAATGCCAACAAGCTTATCAATCACAGAGTTTTAAAGAATCGAATATGGCTTTTTTTTTAATTTTACGACCAGTCTCTTCCTAGCAAATAAAATCAATATCAGTTTAAAAATGCAAATTAGTTTTGAAGCAACGAATATGTTTTTTTCTTTTAATAAAGATTAGGAGTGCTCAGACTATTACTTCATTAATCAAATTTAATATAAGTGAGCTAATTAATTATCCAAAACAATACTCGTCTTAAAACCAAAGCTTTTTTATACAACTATTATTTAAATAAAGAATTTAAAAAACGATAAAATAGCTTCTCGACAAGTTATAACTGCTTGGAATGATGACGAGAACGTTCAAAATTTCCCCAGCGATTTGCATGAAGTGGAGCGCTTGAATGTTTTCTGTATGTATTGTAGATACCATTGAAATACTTATTAATTAATTAATGTCTACCTATGTAACGTTTACGAGATTCAAGACATGACATTTTGTGTTAAGTACAGTCGGAGTAAGAAAAGGATCGTCACCTTAAGATCTATTTTCTTGTGTCAGTATGTGCGATAATCTGCTTTACCGATCGAGAATAACATATTGCATCGCAATGTTAGTATATGGCACGTCTAACAAAGAGTACTGTTTAAGTTTAATTTTATATGCAGTTGACAGTTTATTGCTTTAGGTTGGTGGACCAGCATATGTGTCACCTGATAGTAAGTCGTCATAATCACGCATAAACAATGATGCTGTAAGAAATGTTAATAATTATTTACATCGTCAATGTGCCACCAACCTTGGGAAATAAGATGTTATGTCCCTTATGCTTCCAGTTACACTAGCTCACTCAGCCTTCAAACCGGAACACAACAATACTGAGTATTTGGAGGTAGAATAGCTGATGAGTGGGTGGTACCTAACTAGACTGGTTTGCACAAAGCCTAAGAGTTTACGATTTGATAAAGGAATGAATTTGAAAACTGACGAACGTTTTCTTAATCTGACTGTACATTACATTATTGTAATATTTGCCCCCGTCTTCTGTCCGGGTAACAATGTCGAGAGTCAGACCCGTTAGAGGAAATGCTCAAAGGAATTTGCGCGTAACATATTCGTTTCCAATTTCAAATTATATCTTTGCTTTGTTGGTTAATTTACTAAAAATAATAATAATGGCCTGCATAATTTCGGTGAAATTAGTCACATGCAGGTTTCCTCACAATGTTTTCCTTAGCACATATTAATTCAGTGGTGCTTGCCTGGGTTTAAACCCGCAATCATCGGTTAAGATGCACGCATACCTCAGCTCAAACATAGAATACTTTCATTAAAAT
The DNA here is from genome assembly GCF_905220365.1 of Vanessa cardui. Classification (NCBI taxonomy): domain Eukaryota; kingdom Metazoa; phylum Arthropoda; class Insecta; order Lepidoptera; family Nymphalidae; genus Vanessa; species Vanessa cardui. Next base: position 3,216,686 of record NC_061148.1, read on the forward strand.
ATTTTTAACTAATGGTAGTCTTTATAATTAACTAGCGACCCGCCCCGGCTTCGCACGGGCAATACTGATACTAAATATACTACAGAATTTATTTATTTACGACGTCACATTACAAAATTCTAAAATTATCAGTGTTTCTGTACTATATTGTCTATGTATTATATACAAAAACTTTCCTCTCGAATAACTCTATCTAGTAAAAAAACTCGCATCAAAATCCGTTGCGTAATTTTCAATATTTAAGCATACAAAGGGACATAGGGGCAGAGAAAGCGACTTTGTTTTATACTATGTAGTGACATTGCATTTTCGGTAGCTCTATAACTGGAGAGCTCTTCAAAAAGATCATAACTCCTTATGTGCAGTTATCGTCTATATCTATTGATATATAAGATTACTAGCTATGTCCGCGACCTTGTACGCGTTTGAATTTAAAGTAAAGTAAAGTAACAGCCGGTACATTTCCCACTGCTGAGATAAGGCCTCCTCTTCCATTAAGGAGAGGGTTTGGAACATATTCCACCACGCTGTTCCAATGCGGGTTTGGTGGAATGCACATGTGGCAGAGTTTCGATGAAATTAGACACATGCAGGTTTCCTCACGATGTTTTCCTTCACCGCCGAGCACGAGGTGAATTATAAACACAAATTAAGCACATATATAGTGGTGCTTGCCTGTCTTTGAACCCGTAATCATCGGTTGAGATGCACGCCTTCTAACTACTGCAAAATTATATTATATTTATACTGCAAAACAAAATAAATATATTACTGTAGCCTATCTTACTCCTTATTATATCAGTTATCTGCCAGTAAAATTCTCGTGAAAATCGGTCCAGCCGTTCCAGAAATTGTAAAAAATGTTAAAAGGTTAAAAAAAATGTTATGTGTACCGTCTATACATACATATGCATTGAGTAAAACACTCTGTCAAAAGTATTTTTTGGATTCAGTTAGACAGCAAACGATTCTCAACGATATTCGCAAGATAACAATTTCAGAATTATCAGAATTCCGTCAGTAAATAATATCACGTATTTTTTTAATATTAAACAATCCCCATTGAATATTATGATGCTTAAACCGCCTCCTGGAAATTTTACTCATACAGATTTGGCTGGATTGCGTATTAAGTATCGTAAAAGACTATGAACGATTTTAAAAACAAACCGTCTATGACCTCGTGCTTAAAAAAAGGATTGCAGTAGTTTATATCCCTTTCATTTCATGCTTAAATATTTTAATATGAATTGATGTGAGAAATTATATTTAAAATATATAGCAGTAAAGTTTATTTTTGTAATGTGTTCCGTAATTTTGAACACTTAGAATGCTTGGTATCATTGGCGAGATGACTGTAACCATATTTATGACGGTTTGACTGAAACGATCTTTATAACATTTTAAATGTCTCGACCTTTTGAGCGCGTATATTGTTGACAACAATAAGGAAACTTTGTTTGTACCGATATTATTGACTTTTTGGTTGCGTCTAATTATATGAATACCCTGAGCGTCTCTAATTATTTGTACGCTGACTGTACATCGCAATGATCACCAATTTTATAAAATAGTATTGTCATGTATGTGATTTTGTGTAATTACACACACAAAGATCGATTATTCGATTAAGGAAGTATCTGATATAAGGAACAGTTAACATCTCTGGCTATTGATCACTTCAGATTAATTTTGCGTAATCGCCATATTAATAAAAAAGTTGCCAGTATCATAAAAAAATAACGATAGTTTTAGTGCGATACTAGGTTCGATATTATGTATAAAATAATAAACACAAAAATGCAAATAAAAAAATAAAAAAAATATGTTTAAATAAAGTCGTGAATAAAAGAAAGAGATAGAGATAAATAGAAAGAGAGAGAAAGATCGCTCGGATAATTTCCACCAGTTTACGACGAAAGGACGAAAAAAAATTTAACGTTTCAAAAAAATTAAATTTAAAAAGCAAAGCTAGTGACGTTACAAAATTCCGTGGAATAATAAAACAAAAAACGGTTCTCTGTTGAAGTTGATTTTAGTGCGTTGTATGTGTATGAAGCTACGCCCAGGAGGGTCGGTTATTGTCGGGCGAACGACTATTTCAGCGATCGTAAACTCAAAATTCTTTGTAGTTGGCTTACAATATTAGATAGCTATCTTTCTAACCTAATAATATCTTCCTTATTATTTCAATGTTGTGTATTTAAGACGTCAAGTTTCGGGAGTTTTAAATAGAATTGATTTTACTTTAAAAATATATAACGTAATTATATTAAACTAGATGAAAACCAGGCTTTGCTTTTCTGAAATATAAAAAAACTAAACAAACACGTTTATATTACATATGTATATTGTAAATATATAATTGTGTTTGAATAACATGCCTGTATTTTTAAATATTGAAAACGAGTAGCTACAGAGTTTCTTAGCGGTTCTTCTCGGTAGAATTTAAGTTACTTTCCGGTGGTAGCACCTTAGCACTTAGCACCTTAATATAGTCGTTAAATGACTATTCAACAGTGCTTGTAAAATGCCTACTTAAATAAAGTATATATTGATTTTGACTTTACTTTTTACATAAAACTTTACCATAAATGTTGGTCTATAGTTTATTATGGACAAGTTTCCTTCGAGTCTACCCGACCTCTGCACGAAATTATTATTTGGAAGACACTTTCTGAACGCACCCGTAAACGTCAAACATGGCCGCCCGTTGAATTGTCATGTCATGGAATTTTATGGATTTAATGATCGGATTATCTCGATTATACGAATTTGGCGGGTGGGTATATGTTGTCGACTAACATATCATTATTTTTAACGATCTATTGTTGTGGACAGCTTTCGATCGGATTTATCGTTGATCAGCTCGAACCGTTGCTGATATTTATCTTCCAATGGTTAAATTCGGTATTAACTACAACAAGTAACATGATTTTTTTTAAATATAACTTATATATTTTTAATATAAATAATAATATTTAGTACTGCATTGTTTTTTTTAATTGAAATAACATTTATTAGTACGATTATTGATTCGGTTATCGACACCGTATTGTGGCACTCCCGTCACTTCCTCTCGTGGCGTGGTGCGGCGAGCTGGTACTGCCTGGCACGAAAAAAAGGCGGTTGATTTTGAACAGGACTTAGGACTAAAAAAAACGATCTGATATTGGCGGTAAAAGTGATAATGAATATAATATTAATATAGTGCTATAATTTAATGTTATGTGATTTGTTTTATTTTACAAGTATTGCTAAAAATATAATACAAACACATCATTCACTATCGAGTGTATAAATATTTGTATACAGCAGCAACAAGTTTATATATGGACGGCACGTCTCCAGTCGAATCCGTGATAAAAAGTTACGTCGAAAAAAGTTGTGTAAATATTTTTGTCGACGTAGAAATTTCCCGGAACAATCTCACGTGGCCGAAATTTCAATAACATATAGCGACATCAAACGGGCATTTTTATAGAAACAAGTGACTTTATTCCTTTATAATGTTTTATATAAAGCCAAATATGTAGCAAAATAAGTAACAGCCTGTTAATATCCCAACGCTGGGCTATAGTTTCCCATCTTTTAGAGCTAATTTGGCCACGTTGTTTTAATGTTGCTTGATTGCATACACTTACGGCAGAATTTTGTAGAAATTGTCCACATGTTGGTTTCCATATAATGTATTTCAGAGGTGCTGTCTAGGTTTGATCTCGTAATCTTTTTTTATGGTATAGGTTGGCGGACGTGCATTTGGGCCACCTGATGGTAAGTGGTCACCATCACCTATAGACAATGAAGCTGTAAGAAATATTATCTTTTCCTTACATCGTGAATGTGCCACTAACCTTGGGAACTAAAATATTTTGTGTGTCTGTTTTTACACTGGCTCACTCACCCTTCAAGCCGGAACACAACAATACGGAGTACTTTTATTTAGCGGTAGAATAACTGATGAGTAGGTGGTACCTACCCATACAGGCTTCCACAAAGCCCTACCACCAAGTAAATCATCGACTAAGATGCCTTCTTACAACTGGGTTATCTCGACTTCAATCCGTTCGTATCGTAATTGTATTGTGTGATTAATGAAATGTCAAAAATAAAATATTTTTACTATTAAAATTATGAGAAACGTCCAATTATCACTATTAATATTTAATTATAATTCGATCGCTCACCAATCATAGATCGTCAGATCAATTGTGTGTATGTTGCACGACAATATCGCCGAATTCCTGGAATCAAACCAAACTAAATTGGATGATTGGGCTAATTTGCACCAATTTCACCCCTATGCTTAAGTATCACCCACAAAGGACATACGTAACATCCTACTTCCCAATGTTGGTGGCACATTGGTGATGTAAAAAAGCTTGAATATATCTTACTGCGCCAATGCCTGTCCATTTACCATTATGTCATAAATTTTCCTATCCGTATTTTATGTGTATTTAAATACATTACCTATTGGTAAAATTTCTACTGCTTGGCTAAGACCTCCTCTCCCTTTGTGGAGAAGGTTTGGAGCATATTCCGGCTGCTCAAATGCGGGTTAATAGAAACACATGACAGAATTTCGTTGAAATTAGTCATATGCAGGTTTCTTTCACCGCTGGGCACGAGATGAATTATAAAAACAAATTAAACACATGAATATTCAGTTGCTTGTCTGGGTTTGAATCCGAAATCATCAGTTAAGATGAACGCGTTCTAACCACTGGGCGAACTTAGCTCGTATTTAAATCTTCCTGGGCAAATAATCAGTGAAAGAACGCTAGAATTATTTCCCCGTTGAATCGTAATTACGATTCTCCTTGCTAAAAATATGCCAAGCCATTGTCTCGTTCCTTACTCTTGTTGCCAATTGAAGCATGACGGCGGGTATTAAGTCTTTAAAGATTTTTTCTCTCAACTCTCAAAGTATTTAAGATGGCAAACAGCAAAAAGATTAGGCTTATACATTAATCTGTTACGATTATTACTTGGAAAAGAAATTTTGTTATTTGTGACAAAAGTAGGACCCAACAGACCGTAAATGATTTTGTACTAACGCATATATTTGTATATGTATTTATATCATATTAGTTGTCACCCGTGGCTTTGCTCGCGTTAGGTGGTTGATTGTCTTATGTTAAGGTAAAAAAAGTAGCCTATTTCCTTCCTAAAAAAATCGGTTCATTGGTTTGGTCGTGAAACAGCGACAGACAGACCTTAAGAGTTACTTTCACATTTACAATAATAAGTATATAAGTATAGAGTGACTTAAAATGCATATATTATACATACCCATTACTCATTACTTTTACTCGCACCGCCTAGATGTCCAAAAATCCACAATAGTGCGTCTTTTAAGACATTTTCTGCTTCGCACAATCACTCTGTGGAAGGAGGCTCACCTGATGGAAGTCACTTTCCATCAGGTGAGCCTCCTGAAAAAAAACTGACAGGTCACTATCTCATGCAGGTATTAGTAGAATTTTAACTTACCTTCGCACTATCAACGCGACAACTACCAATGTGAAATAAAATGGTATGTCTCTCATGTCTGTAGTACATTGGGTCACTCACCCTTCAAACCAAAACACAATACTTATTATGCTACGTAGTAAAATATTAACACTTTATATAATTCTTAAGTTTTCTCTAATGCCTCATTGGTCTAGTGGTCTAGATATGGGGTTGCTGATCACGCGATTAAGTGTTATTAATTATAAAGGCGGAAATGAGAATACTCCCGAACTCCGGAAAACACGTAAGGCCGTTAGTCATGAGTCTGAATCTCCGATCGTGTCCGATCATGCCAATATATATGCCATTAGAGAGAGAAAGAGGAGGGAATATAGCGTGCATTTCATTTGCCCACAGTCACAAATATAATATGTTCTGTGTAGTTAACTGGTGTCCCTTGAGACTTGATGCTGAAATCGGTACATAAAGCAATTAAACTTGTATCGTTAACTGCCAATTAAAACCAAATACAACATATTCTTATATTCTGTGTGTTTTGTCGCATTATCAATTATGAATGCAAAATAAATCCAGACGAATGAAAATCTATATAATAATTACCTTTTCCCACAAGAGTAATATAAAAAATAACATTTAATTACGCTGTACACCCAAGGATGAACGTTCGCTCGTTGATATAAAACGTTGATTAAAACACGACGAATTTTAAAAAGGATGCCTGAATTCGATCATGGGTCATAAAGTTAAAATTAATCTAGGACAACGTTACTTTACCTACATTTAGGATGAGTCGAGGTTACTGTTTACCAACGCCTTAGACGTTGGCGATGTAAATATGACAAGCAATGCAAATGCGCCACCAACCTTTGGAAGTAAGAAGATGTCCTTCATTCTTATAGCTGGTTCACTCACCCTTCAAACAGAATCAAAACGTTTATTTCTTTAGGACACTTGACAAATACGTCTTTTTAATATTACAAGGTAAAATTATAGATTTAAAACGTTCCTTTGTTGTTTGATTTTAATCGATGGTGAACCAAATAAGTCATCTAACCACAAAATATATCTTAAACCTGTCTTAAATTACACCCCTATGTGTATACGTGTGTACCTACTTTTGAGGCTAAAAGGCACACCAACGAATTTGCAAGCAGTGATTGTAAAAAAATTCAATGGCATAAAAAGAGAAGAGTGTTCTCTTTTTTAGGATTAACATTGATTAAAGTAGAGCATCAGATACGTTTCAGTACTTGCATAATATTCTCTATTTATTCCCTCGTACTTAAGAGACTTGCCTATATGGAGTTAATGTTTTAAAATTTTATTTTCGTTTTACGAGCTAGCTACTCCCAACATTATGACTTTCCTTATGGGTATCGTTGAAGAATGCACTTGGATATGGTATTTGAAAAGATTCTCTAACAAATATGGTCCATAATACTTTCGACTTACTACACTTTCGTTTTATGACTTAAGTTTTGGCAAAGAGGATTTTTAATTTAGATGCCAATACTGTGATGGGGCTTCATGCTTCTGTCTGGTCGTGATCTATTTAGTCAAATATTCGATCTACTTCAAATGTGGAAGATTGTTAATCATGAAGGTTTCATGACGACGTTTTTCGTCCAATATGAACAGAAGCATACAAACTGCGTACAAATTTAGTAAACCCAAGTTTCCATTTTCATAAACTAATTTATCTTTCATAGTTAAGATATTTAAAACAATATAATAAAACCTAGAAAATATCTAAGTTTTGCCAATTCAAATCTGAAGTGGAACAAAATTAGTATATAAGACTCAACTCAATATATATTGATAGGCATTTGCACTACGATATTTCCTGAGCGGTTGACAGGCTTCCGTTGATAATGGCTGCTGTAACTAAAATCGATTAGGGCGTCATAAAGTATTCATTGAGGAGCAAGGACATGGGCATCTTGATCGATGATTGCGAGACAAGTATGCTATGAATTTTTATATGCGTAGGTGAAGGAAACCTTCGGGATCAATCTTGCAACGTAACCCAAGAGTTTGTCACTTAGTACTAGTACAATAAAGACTCTTTGAGGAGTTCTTTGTCAGCTATTATTAATATGACGGACTGATAAAACTCAAACTCAACTCTAACTCAAATTTCTTTATCAACATAGAAGCATTACACATACTTATAGATGGTCAAATTAAACACTATAATCGGTTCGGAGAAAAGAACACCCTGACTTGAGAACCGGCAAAAGAAACTCAGTGTGTTTTTTTTAGGTTAGTCAACCTTCCACAGTCGTGTTACTTCGCCGGAAACCATAAAACGTGTATATCTTGCAGTGTTATTAAGTACTGAAACTTCTGCTAGGAAAACTTTTAATTAACTCACACGTACAATCATCGATCCAGGGACCCAGATCACGTAACATGAAGTTAGGATTCCCAAATGCAATACGTGAAAAATAAACTCGTGTCAGCGATAGATACGTTTCACTCAACTGTTACAAATAAAACGTTGCGTTACTATTCAATTTGAATCTTGTCGCACCCATGTATTATGATCTTTTACTGGTTTTCTGATTTTTTGGTTATTGTATTTTATGAAATAGTAATAAATTTATGAATCGAAAAAAAATGGTCTGGACAATATCAAAAAGATAATATATCAAAAACTTTTTAATATTTTTTTATACATGTTTAAGGCCCTTCGTACACTTAGCTACGCAAATCTTGGATACTAATGTTGTATACTACTTTAGTATCGTGTCGCGAGTATCGAGTAGCGCACGGTCCGTACACACGGCATTAAACCGCAAGACTTGAATTATTTGTCTATTGCCTATTTAGCCACTACTGACGTAGTAATATTCAATACATGCTTTACCATCGTGAAAATCGCTACGACTTTTGCGGCGACGACCTCGGCAGGCAGGTAGCGTACGACTGGCGAGTCGCGCGACGAATGTCGGCGACGCAACTAGTGTACGAGACTCAATGAATTTGTGTGGCGGTAGTCGCGTGGATACTAAAATCGTCGAGTATCGAAGATTTGCGTAGCCTAGTGTAAGAAGGGCCTTAATGTTAGTAAAAACTACTTTTTTTAATTTTGGTCATATCGAATCATCTTAGACAACGACATTCGTTTCGAGCCTTAGTGATTTCGACTGTCTTCGGTAAATCCTTGATCACGTTTTTCACCTTATTTAAGACATTTTTTTGCTTGCTTTTGCTTTTTCTTATTCTTTTGGTATTTTATGTAAAAATATTTGATGTTGACAGCTTGTTGAGTAAACAGAATTTCTGTTTGTCTTAACTAGCTTTAACTACCTATTTTAAATTTGAAAGGGATAATGGACTCACAAGAATAGAATATGGCTCTACATTCAACAAACAAAAGAAAATTATTATTATTTTTGGTTCAGGGTTATCACAATCGAAATAATGATGTAGTAGCTCATAAGGAACAAACATAACATTATTCAATTTCACAAAAATATATTTAGAAGGAAAAATCCACGAACTAATCGTATAAACGTTGTCAGGATTCATTCGATAATGTCTTATGAAATTAAACATCAAACAAACGAAAATAACTATAAGCTCCGTGACAGATACGGAAAAATATGATATCAAAGAGAAAATGGACGATAGCCGGATTAGAGGTGGCACGTCTTAGGAGATTTATTAACGTGACCTTACTTATATGAGAACACGATTTATTTTTTCCGTTTATTATTGTATTATATTTCAACTAGCTAATATTCATCATCTATGTTCCAAATTTGTTACTTCTAATATTTGATTGGTCATCATCAGCTCTTGTCAGTGCATTGCTAAACATACACCTTTTCCATAGTTGCTATACCACGCCATGAGGGCGTTAGAACTTTTCGCCAATCTATTTTACCTTACCGCCTGGTCAAGGGAAATTCAGGCGCGAATGAATTTCCCGTGGCCAGGCGATTATGCGAATATATGCCTGACAACAGGTAAATCAGTGAATGACGACTTGCGCAAGGCGGCTGGCAGGAGCTGGATGCGAGTAGCCCAAGAACGATCTCAGTGGCGTGCAATGGAAGAGGCCTATGTCCAGCAGTGGACGTAAATGGGCTGATGGATGGATGGATGGAACAGATAACAGCGGTATAACAGCAGGGTCACTGGTGAAGAAGTTGGTGACAAAAGATATATTTCAAATAAAACAACGCATTCGCATTGACGAGTGGAACAGACTCAAAAACATATTTTTAAAAACAATGAATATAACATAATGTTGTCTTAAATTTTCGCGATTATTACACATTTAAATAAAACTAATTATAACGGATGAATCGCGTATATTAATTATTTTTAAACATTCATCCATTATAATTAGTTTTATTTAAATTAATATAACAACCAACAATGCACAACAGATAATAATTTAACTAGAAGCATATTGTGTATGTATAAGATCTTTAACAATATTTAATATTTCTTACAATTCCAATAAAGTTGGGAAGACCTTATAATTTGTAAAAATTTACATGGTGGTAGGGCTTTGTGCAAGCCCGCCTGGGTAGGTACCACCCACTCATCAGTTATTCTACTGCCAAATAACAGTATTGTTGTTCCGGTTTGAAGGGTGAGTGAGCCAGTGTAATTACAGGCACAAGGGACATAACATCTTAGTTCCCAAGGTTGGTGGCGCATTGACGATGTAAGGAATACTTAATATTTCTTACAGCGTCATTGTCTATGGGTGATGGCGACCACATACCATCAGGTAGCCCATGTGCTCGTCCACCAACCAATACCATAAAAAAAAAGATTAATAATCTTTGGCATAAGATGATACATAACATAATGATCTCATAATACAGACCAGACCAGATGCAGATATGAATAGGTTTATTTCTTTTTTTTTGTTTTCTGTTTTAACACGATAATTATAATTTTAGCTGACATTAAACTTTCACATTAAGATAAGTAATGGTTCCAAGATGGCAATGAAGTGCAATTTTAAGTAAATACGTTATAAAGTTTATGACGTTAAAAATTTAATAGATTTTTTTATTTTGTTTTAATTATGTTTGGCAAATGGTTAGTTTCATTCGATACTATTGTCTGGCACTGTTACCATCAAAGCCCTTGGCGAACCAAAGTATTTAAAAAAAAAAAAAACAATTTTAAATTCGAAAATCGAAGACAAACCGACACGCCATTTTTTAATTTCAATTTCCTCATAACATCTTATGTTTATTATTACTTAGCATTTAATTAAAAATAAGCATAAAATCAAGATTCATTCCGAGGTAACGAGCTGGGGCGGTATGCGGTAAACAAACAATGATATTGTTTAGAATTAATTATTTTCTGTTGAAAGTTTAAATATCGAACGATCGACTAAAATTAATTACTTTTTAATTTATAAATATAAAAAATTATTATTACTTTAATAAATATATGTATTATGTAATCAGTAACGTCAAATACTTTATTAACATTAGAATTAACAACATTAAATGCTTATATATATATACTAATATGAACTAAAACTAGTTACTGTATAAATCTTGACCGCGTCGAATAGAAAACACCTCGCCTCATTGCCTCTACTGGTGACAGGAGGGCTGGTTCGTTTTTTGCCCAGAGGATCGGAATTGCGATTCAACGAGGAAATGCTGCTAGCATTCTTGCCAACATTCTATCAGTAACGTAGTACATTTGACCTTGAAATCTTACTTTGATAGAACCCAAGAAGTGACACTTAATTATACAGGCTGTTTAGGAAGAATCAATAGATTTATCAAGGTATTATCTTATGAAACAAATATAGTTTACCTTTGTTTTATTCTTGGAAGGCTTTGCAAGGCTCTTTTCATTATAAGTAAATGCTATTTCGGGATGGGAGATGTTTTAGTTAATAACTTAACAACAATAACAAGAAGGAATTTGCTGTGTTGTGTTGATGGAAACCGTGGAATAATTCCAGCCAATTGTCTTGGAATCGAGTTTATTTATTATAGAATAAATTACCGTTGAAAGCTCATCTTCGATCTCTGATTCTTGATTGGACGGAAATCAATCAGTGATTCTTTTTTTGAATGCGATTTTTTTTCTTTTTCTGATTAATGTAAAGGTATCGTTTTGTATTAAAATTCAGGTTTATTAAGTGTTAGTTTAATTATAACAAATTTATAGTAATAAAGATTTATTTTTAAAACATAAATGATCAAATCTTATAGAACATCTCAACGCATAAATTTATCAGTGATTTTATAATGGGTTATGCTAATAGCCTGAATTTATAAAACATTTTATGCGTGTGATTTAAGTTATATATGAAACAAATGGTGGGCGTAACGGAGCATTTAGTGAAGCAAAATCGAATGCAAAATAAAAAGTGAATTGCAAGCAGCATTTCCCCGTTGAATCGCGATTCCCCAACCCAGCCCTAGACCTAACCATCCTGTTACTAGCCACTAAAAATAATAGTTAATAATTACAATACTTTTTATATATAAATAAAAAACTACGTCATTTCGCAAAATCGGGAGTTTACCGTTGTTTTCATCTTTGTTTTTTTATCTCAGTTACAATCCTAAACATTTTGCTTCCAGGTAAAAAATTCAGGATACAATTTGAATGCATTTTCGACGAAAGAGGTTTTACTTCTCGCGGACAGATTTGCACGAGCTTTATTTTTTTTTATTATATTTACGTGACAAACATTTGTCGCACGCGAACCCAAGTACCCTTATTAAAATATTTTTTCGATTTAAAACGCCAATCGTTAGGCCATACTGTATCTTATATGTAAATGCAATAAGGCCTATAATTCCATGTGTGGCTTGAGCCGAAATATTATGAGTCTGGGTTTTATATTTATGTGGTAACTTGTAATTTATACCAAACACGTAGTCAAGTTAGCGAGGAGGGTGCTATTATTTATTGTATTTGGAAATAATGAAAGACGTTTTTATTGAAAATATGTAACCATAACAATTATGGCACTCAGATTGGTTGGAATGATTGGTTCTGTTTTTATTATGAGGATGATGTATTCAATCCTTATGACCGAATGGAATCCATGGTGGCCATTGGTCATGGGCGACCAGTCAACTGCGCAGTTGTTTATTCCACAAGAGTATACGCAAACACAAATTTACTATTTCTTAAATCTCATCATCTAGGGAAAATCCAAATGACAATTCAGTGAAAAGTTTAACCCTAAGGCCAATCTTTACGTACTCTGCTCTGAAGTGTAAACACTGTCAAGTGTCACTTTGTGATAGGGCTTTGGGAAAGCAAGCCTGCATAGATAAAGGCCAATCATCATAAAGCAATCAAAATTAATACTTTGTATTGTTGTTTTCGATTTAAAGTAAGTAGAGTAAGTCAGTGTAACTATAAGCACAAGGGACATAACATCATAATTCTCAAAGTTGGTAGCACTTACACCATGTAAGGAATGTTTGATATTTCTTATAGTACCAGTGTCTATGTGCGGTGATGAAACACAATCAGATTTGCCCTGCCTGACTATATTAAAGATTAAAAGAAACTTACAATTCGTCGAGAGAAAAATCTTTGGATCTTCAGGCTTATAAGTTATTACGTAACGCCTTGAAGGCTTTGTTTGTCAATTGACAGATCAATTGTTATGTTTACACAAATAATATTCCAGTTTTAACTACGGTTATATCACAGTTGTAAAAATCGTGAGACTAGTTTCACTTCTGACGTAAAAATCACAAGGTATTATGACAATCGTCTTATTACAGTACGACACAACTTAAATGTACAATCGGAAAATTCAATAAAACCGATTACTGCCGATTTACATAATCAAAAGAAATAGCTCCCTATCGCGCCTTTCGACGCTATTCGTCGCTATAGATTATCGCGTCAGTTAAACCCGAGAAAGCAAGTGCATGTAAATCGACATGTCCTATGATATTACAAATTACGTTTGTGTAAATATCATATACGCATAAGTAATACATATTGATAATTTGCGATAGCATACTCAATTCGGATGTGATCGGCTTTACGACTTTTGCCGATGCTACATCTAAGTTGTGTCGTACTATATCACGACATAGTTGTCAGGTGTGATGTAACTGGATATGACACTTTAAGGTCGAATTATAGTAAAACGCTTCTGACGCCAGAAGGTTACGATTCTCACATGTGAGTTGAACGAACTTTTATATTGTACAGCGTTTCGAATGTGTTGCATCTGTGTTAATTAAATCGTGATTGTATAATAAATATGTATGTGTTATATATTGCGTTGATTTTATGAAATAACTGTTTGTTGATATTATATCTACATCTGAAGCAATATTATAAATGTGAAAGTAACTCTGTCTGTCTGTCTATCGCTTTATCACGACCAACCGCTGCACCGATTTTCATGGAATTTGGTATGAAATAAACATGACTTTCAAGAAAGGACATAGGCTACTTTTTTGATTGACACATGATGAATTTCGATTTCGAAAACAACGTTATTTTTTCCTAAGTACCATTTTTAATTTTAAAAAGGGATTTTTATTTGAATTTTTGTTTATATACAACTGAATTATATAGATAGATAATTGTACTATTTACTTTATTACAGCTGTCAAAAGTAGAATGAGATATCATCTACGAATATATAATGATTGTCATTTTACAAATTATTGTCGATACAGTCAGAAGAAAAATACAAAATCTTTCACTTTCACTAATCTGTAAGCCTTCGCGATATTATCGGATGAGGCCCGAATAATAAAGGAATTGAGTTTTCAGGGCTGTCACAAAACACAGCTTATAAAAATACGTCCAAATTATTATTGCCTTAGAACAGTTAAAAACATAGGAATTAATGGGTCCATGAAATTGAATGGTCCATTATAATGAAACTGGATCACCCCTTTTCAAAGGATCAAATCAACACATTAATTACGTAATGTCTATTCCACGAAATGAGCTTTCAAAGGAAATTGTCCTCGTAGGTTGATCAATGCACGTGACCTTCATTAACTAAATAATATCTTGGGATAATCTTACCAGCGCATCGACTAATGAGGTGCAAGTATTTAAATGCCTAAGAGTTTGACTCGTGTAATGGACTTTATTCCATTTTTCCTCTGTTTTTAAAATAGACCGAATTAATTTTCCCCATCAGAAGCCAAACAGTGTGATTTACAAGCGCATCGACCAATGAGGTGCAAGTATTTAAATCCCTAAGAGTTTGACTCGTGTAGTGGACTTTATTCCATTTTTAAAATAGACCGAATTAATTTTCAGCCATATAAGCCAAACAGTGTGACACAGAGATAAAATGAAATAAAAAACGATATGTAAGAATTAATCCGTTGAATAGGTTTTTCATAAAATTCTAGTATTGAAACATAAATATGAATTGATCAATTTAAAGCATAAATTTAGTTTTTACATAAAGTATTGATCAAATATGCCTTATCGGATAGAACAGGGCATTTAAGCCGAAGATATGACTTCAAACCCAAACAGGTACTGCTGAATTTAAGGACTTTTTAGTACGAAATGATCCAAAAACCGTTCCTTCGTCAGTTCCTCTCAGGTCCGAGGTGTTAAATTCCGAACCGGTGGTAAATTTTTGACTATCAATTAGCACTTCTATATTGAATAAAGATTTTTGACTTTTGACTTTGTTACTGGCCCGAGACAAGACTTCGTTGCAGGTTATCTGATGTATGTAATTTTGTAAAGTAATATGTCATTTTCTAGTGATGAACTTAGGCCCTTTTACTTGAGAGGAGGATTGGAGTATATTAAACCATGCTGCTAAAAATACGTGTTGGCGTGTTGTTACAATTAGTAACAGCTTCCTCTCCCTTTGAGAACCAGGTTTTGAGCTAATTCCGTTACAATGCCTCAATGTGGTTTGGAAGCACGTATGTCACAGAATTTTATTGATATTTGACTACTTTCATCCTAATTTTATTTCCCCACCAAAAAGCGAATTATAAACACTATGAAGCTCATCAAAATTCAGTGGTGCTTCCTGCTTTAGAACAACCACGGCCATCTCTGGGACGTATTATAATCTCTTTAGTGTAGTAATTCATATTTAATACTAGTGGTCGCTCACGGATTCGCGCGAATTTAGAGGGTTGTTGTCAGATATTAGGCAAATTAAGTAGCCTTCTTTGGACTTCAAGTTTGCTCCATACGAAATTTCATAAAATTGGTTAGGTCGTGAAAGAGAGTCAGACAGAATTACTTTCACGTTTATAATATTAGTATAGATAGTAGCGTTTTCTCAGCATCCACCAGCCCTATATAACGCAGATTAGGTACCGATGGAATATCATGCTTAGTTATTAAAATTATCGGGTGGCCGCCTGGTTGACCTTGAAGAGAGAAAATTCTCATTATTCTTTGAAAATTATGATATTTTGTCGAGACTGGTTTTCCTTTTAACGGTGAATGCCATTCTGACACAAAATTTGTGTTTGTTGATTAAGGAAAGATCATTTGATCTGAAATACGAGATGCTGAATCAATCGAAGTTATTATTTTTATTCAAATAAGGCTCTTAAAGTTACTGTAACTGTACTGTACTGTAATCTATTATCAAAATCGTATTTTATTGAATAGCGTTTACATTAATAACATAATTCAACATTTTATATGATAAATCTTGGTATTAGAAGTAGTGGAATGTATGTGTGTTTGTACGTTTTCTTATAGATATAATGTGATAAAACTTCGGTGAGTTGTCCATATAGAAAGTGGAATTCCTTACATTGCTTAAAATGAATAATAAAATAAAAATGTTATCTCCATTATTAAAGTGATTCATTCACTTTTTAAGCCACAACACAATAGTACTAAGTATTGTTGTTTGACGGTAGGATGGCTGGTACCAACCCAGACATGCTTGTACAAAGTTTTACCACCAAGTTAACCATCAGCCAGTACTTAACATTGAATATACAGTAAATCCCACATAACAGGCCCCCCTTTTCGTATGGGGAAAAAGCGTATTTTGTTGTGATTTTAATTCAAATTTTTTTTGCCACATGTGCATTCCACCTCCCCGCATTGGAACAGCGTGGTGGAATATGTTACAAACCCTCTTCTTAATGAGAGAGGAGGCTTTAGCCCAGCAGTGGGAAATTTACAGGCTGTTAGTATACTTAAAAAAATACGACATAAGTCTGAAAAGATATATTATAAAATATAAACAAAACACTTTCACAATAACTATGCATATAAAATATTAATCATATGTTATCTGTTATCATATCTTTTGATTATGGGATTTTGGCTGTCAAACTGATAACGCATATATCAAACGAAAGAGGTTTGATGTTAAAAACAAAGTTAACCTTGTAAATGTAACGTAAAGGCACTTTCACACAAAACTTTATTTACAGGATCGATTTTAACATATACGTAACTAAGGACTAGAGCCTACTAGAGCCAAGATGACCAGTGGTCAGAACGCATGCATCTTAACCGATGATTGAGGGTTCAAACTACTGAATATTCATGTGCTTAATTTGTATTTATAATTAATCTTATGTAGCGGTGAAGGAAAACATCGTGAGGAAACCTGCATGTTTCTTATTTCATACAAACTCTACCAACCAGCATTGGAACAGCGTGGCGGGATTTGTTCCTTCTCATCAAAAGGAGAGGAGGCCTTACCCCAGCAGTGGAAAATTTTCAGGCTGTTGTTATTTGTTGTAACTACGGACTATGTTCACACCCTCACATATCACGCTAAACGGATCGAGTTGTGTGTTTACTTAATCCAGAGTTTTGTATGTGTGAACGCACACATACAACTACATACGCTATCGCCTAATAAAAACGCATCCGATATACTGTATACTTTGTCGGATCGGTAAGTTTTATTGGAATTGACCTGTCGTGCGTGTAAAATCGTTGGTAGAACTACACAAAAATAAACGCATAGAATGAACTGCAGTGTGTATAGACCCTAATATTCCTATTCACCGATATAAATGTATGACGGTCTTAATTTTGAAGTATTATACTACCTTATTCACTAATTGTTTGTAAATTAACATAATCATATACAATATTCCAAAGACGACGAAAAACTTCGAGTAAATAATATAAAAGCGTAGCGGCCTTGTCGGTATAAAGAAATGTTTGGGTGCCATTAGGAATAGTAAATATATCTCAGAATAAAAAAAAATAATCGCATAAAATAAAAATAAATATTTTTTCAGCATAATTATCTATCTTTTTCCAATATTGTTTGTATTGTATTATAATGTAATGCACAATTAAATAAACACTGATCCCCGTGGCTTATTATTGTATCGTATGCACATTGATTATTGGGGGATTCCCCCGTTGAAGTAAATTACTTTAACGAGGAAATGTCACAGCCCGCTATAACCGAAGTAGGGTGTTCGCAATTTTTCCAAAACATAATTTTGTATTTTGTTAATAAAAATAATTAAGATTTTTTTATTAATTACGTTCGTTGGAGGCCCCCATGGCCCGGGGGCCCCGTATAATTGATACGGCAGATAGGCGGTAGCTACGCCCCTGAAATAATGACAATGTTAAAAAGAGCAATTAATAAGTTTCTTGACGGTTCTTCTGCGTAGAACCTACATTCGGAACCAGTGGTAGCTTGACTTAATATAAATATAATAGTTTATAAAGTTGGTAAAATGACGTATTATATCATATCATATCATTCTTTGAAAGCCTACTCGAATAAAGAAACCACATCGATAAAATATTCGTATATATATATAAATTGACATTACATGAAAAATTTCACGTGTATTACGATCAAATGTTGACCGAAGAAAGACGATAGAAATATCTCCAGTCCTTTGATGTCCGAGCGAGCTGATAAGGGGGATTACGTGTCTCCCAAGCCATAATCGGACGTCCTTTGGACAAGCGTTCAGAAACTAACGTTTTATTATCATAGATAATCACCGCACTTCCTACAAACGATGAGGAAAAATTTATCACAAGTGGACGCGTTCTTTTTTCCATATGATTTCTATAGTAAAATATAGTATGTGGTGTATTTTGGAATGGCAGTGGTTAGACCGCGTGCATCATAACCGATGATTGCGGGTTCAAACCCAGACAAGCACCACTATATATATGTATGTGCTTAATATGTGTTTATAATTCATCTCATGGTCGGCGGTGAATAAAACATCGCGAGGTATCCTGCATGTGTCTATTTTATAAAAAATCGGCCAAATGTGTTTCACCAACCCGCATTGAAACAGCGTGGTGGTATATGTTCCAAATATTTTCCACAAACGGAATAGAGGCCAAATCTATGATTTCTGTAGTAAAACATAGTATGTGGTGTCTTTTCAATGGCAATAGGAGGAAAGTTATACGAAACTTAGTTTTGTATAGTCAATACGATTTGCTAATAGTTCTGCTGTATTATACACTACAAATAGTTGATTAATTTAGTTTATTTACAGTACAAGACTTCACTGCCCTTACTGACTTTTGTACTGTTGATCTGATTCAAAGAGGTCTCCTAGTTTGAGGGTTGTGGCCTCTTTGATAACAATAACAATTTGATAAACTTTTGTAACATATTATAAATCATTAAAACACTATTAATATCAACTACTTAAGTTATTGTAACTTCTTCAATATATAAAAACCATTTTTTGACGAAGAAACTGAAGGCTAACAAGAAAATATAAGAAACAAATATCTTCCCAAAATAGATGCATAATAGTTAGGTTTCATACCTGCTAATTATGCATCTATTACTATTTATTTATATTTACTACTGGGTATAAAATATTATATTAAACTTAAAACAATCAAGTTTGCTTTTTCCTGAATTACATCATATTCAGTTCAGTAATTTGCCCAAGTAAAAGCCACAGACAGACAGACAAATATATACCTAAACAATATTAGTATAGATAAACCTTACTATTTATTCAATACTACATATTGATATAATGTGAATATACTGGAATAAATATTTAGATTTCAATTATTGAAAGGGTGAGTAAGCCAGTGTAATCAAAGGCACAAAGGATGGAACTATTTAGTTACCGGGTTAAAAGTGCCTTTGAAATTAAACCGCAATTCATAGAGTGGCAATATATATGTATACACATGTATGATTATATTTTACTCATCAAAGTCAGAGGCAAAAATCTTTATTCAATACTAGCAACCCACCCCGGCTTGTCACGGGTGCAGTGCTGATACTAAATATACTACTATTTTTCTTGTTTATATATATATATATATACTCCGTTATATATGTATATATAACGGAGTAGCATGTCCGAGCCCGTTTTTAAAAAACATGACGTCAGCATTACTGATGTCACGAGTGTCAGGGTATCGATCTTTAACCATCCTCGGTGGTATGAAATTAAACTCAGGAAATAATCTTCTCTTATTTATTCCAATATGGGGCAGTCCGATCGCGATAGTAATAACGACGGCCGCTCGACCTTTTATAACAAAAATAGGTGGGTATACTAATTACCCCTCATAACACCTGTTTACAAACACTAAAATATTTCAGACTAATATAACATTTCACATTTTACTAAAAATTATTAATTTAACAATCGAACAGTTTCAATTTATTAAAATAATAATTTCTGGACACGTGTTTTTGTTATATTCGTGGTTTCGTGCCGACATATACAATTAGCTTCTTCTCGAATCACTCTATCACTAAAAAAAACCGCATCAAAATCCGTTGCGTAACTTTAAAGATCTAAACACACATAGGGTCAGACAGCGGTAAGCGACTTTTTTTTATACTATGTTATGATTATAATAGAAGTGGTACACTTGTTTATTGATAATCAAAAATCTACCAACGGTTCGGAAATTAACACTCGTACCTGAGAACAAACGGTGTTTTTTCAAATAGCATTTTTTTTTCAAATTATTGTTTTCATACAATAAAAATGTATATATTTTTGCTAGTTGAAACAGCCTGGAGGCGAACATCTCATTCCCAAGTTGTGCAATCATCTGAGAAGTCATTAGTATTAAAATATATTATATTACACAAACGCTCTTTAACGTCTTGTACAGAATACCAGATTGTAAAGAGCAATAATTTTTAAACGACAAACTGCAAGACTTTGTTGTGTTCTGGTTTGAAGGGTGAGCCAGTGTAATATATATAAGGAACATAACACCTCAGTTCCAAAAGGCGCATTGGTGACATGAGGAATCATTGATGAGGAATTATATAGTTTAACATAATAGGATATGTAGTTAGTAGAATTGTGTTATAGATGACTGTTGTCAAAAGCAGTTCCCAAACGGCGACCACGAAACCGGAAAAAGCAGCGTGGGCAGGCCTACAATCTGGACTGACGATCTGGTGAAGGTCAGGAAGCCGGATAGGGGTAGCACAAGACCGCCCGCTGTGAAGACCCGTTCCTTTGTCCAGTCGACGTCTTCCGGTTGACAATATATATCTAAAAATAGATGACAATTATTTCATTACAAAAGAATATATCGAAAATATAACTATTACTAGTAAGATGGCTAATCATTGTATAATAGTTTTCGCCCCCGGTTTCGCTCAAGTTTTATAGTGTTGTTTGTCATGTGTCAGCCAAATATGCCTATGTTCTTTCAAGGCGGCAGGCAAGAGCTGGATGCGAATAGCCGGAGAACGATCACAGTGTGGTGCGCTTGGAGAGGCTTATATCCAACAGTGAACAAAAAAGGCTGATGATGATGATGGTGATGATGGTGTTCTTTCTTGGAGTTTAAGTTGAATACCAAATTTCACCAAATTTGGTACAGCTGCTTGGTCGTGAAAGAGCGCCAGACATACAGAGTTACTTTCACATTTATAATATTACTATACAAGTATAAATTAATAGATAGTGTAGATGATATAATAGATAGATAGAATAAATGATAGAATAGATTAGATAGATATAATTTAACTATTACTAGAATCATGTTCACATCTGATTATTGTTTATTTCTCTTGATATTATTATTATTACAGCTTTATTTAATTCCACACAAAATTATAATTCAACAAATTAAATATAATACAGAACATGCAGATTAACCAAATATAAAAATATAACAATCTGATTTAATTATTGAACATTTCAGATGCTATTGTATTGTTGTGTGGACCTACGAGTAAAAGCCTCCTCCAAGGAATTCCATCTTTCTCTATCCCTGGCAGCAGCCATCCATTCTTGCTGAGCCATCTAACATATAATGGTTTTGTATAATATATTTATAAGTTTAAAAGTAAACATTACTAGCGTAGAGATAAAAGCCAGACAGGATAGCTAAAATTGATTGACATTAATCCGCTCGCTGTTATCTCAACGCCACCGTCTGTTTCGATTTTGTAATAAAATTAACTCCAATCTTACAAATCGAATAGAACACAATGCTCAATTTCGAAATTGTATTATTTTTTGCATACAAAAATAATTTACTCTTCTAAAATCATGAAAATACGTTTGGATTATTTTGTTCCAGATATGATATCTTTAAAAAACGGCTAATACTTTGAGTTAGAGTGAGAGGGAAGATGTCTGGCTACGTTTACCATATGCGTAAGAAAAAGAAGCCCGATACACGATTCTAGCTAGACTGGTTCCGTAACGCGTTACGTTACATAGCTGTTTACCCTCCCATAAGAAGGTGTTGCAAAAATATTTGTAAGTTGAATTGATTTGCCTTGTTTTTAGGCTCGACAATTCGACTAGTCTAAGGTATAATACAACCTTACACTATCAACTTCATTTGCATAACTGCGTTGAGTAGCTAGTATTTAGAAGTTGTAATCTCATCATGCAAAACATCGTGTTTGGATTTCTGGTACTACTCAATTAGGTATAACAGTAACAGCCTGTTAATTTCCCACTGCTGGGCTAAGGCCTCCTCTCCCACAAAAGAGAAGGTTTTTTGCAACATATTCCACCACGCTGTTTCAATGCGGGTTGGTGGAATGCACATGTGGCAGAATTTCGATGAAATTAAACACATGCAGGTTTCCTCACGATGTTTACCTTCACCGCCGAGCATGAGATGAATTATAAACACAATTAAGCAAATATATAGTGGCGCTTGCCTGGGGTTGGACCCGCAATCATCGGTTAAGATGCCCGCTTTCTAACCACTGGGCCATCTCAGGTCTCGATCAGGTATAGGAGAACTTATGAATAATAAAAATATACCACACTGGCCCTTAACTATAACAATAAAAACTATTTAAAGTAAAAAACACAACAAATGAAGATAATTATAAAATGTTTTAAAATTAAAACGATTAACGAAACATAATGATAAGTTGCTTAAGGGAGAACATATTTATGTTTCTATATTAAAAAAAAGAAACTTTGATAAAACTCAAATTATTATATGTATTTTATTGATTTAAATTTATTTTTAATCACGTTCTATCTGTAAGTTGATACCTTCGTTTCAAGATTAACAAATGTCACAATTGTCTTGTCAGATTCTTGTCAAGTTCAATTTGCAAATTAATTGAGTTTGCAAGTTATCGAACTGTCCACCACAATAGCGGTAGGTAGGTCACTTATACTAACTGAGTAAATCATTATATTGTTTCAATTAATGAACGAAATGAATTGATTAATGAGATTATATAGAGATTACAATTTTGGTTTTTATTACACTAATGAAAAATCTAAATCAAATTATTCTTAATTCAAGTGCAGTATATAGTGCACCTTGTGAGTCCGTTTCGGTAGGTACAACCCCTAAGGTTACTGGATTATTGAGTTCTGATTTAAAGGATGAAAGAGTCAGTGTCACTACAAACATCTTCATCATCCTTCTGCCAACATGTCTTCTTCTTCCATACTTCCTTGTCTGGCGTCATCTCACAAGTAATATTCTTTCTCACTCGTCTTCCACACAATCCATCCATCGTTTCTTTGGCCGTCCTCTACCTCTATACCCATCCAGATCCTCATTCCTATGGTCCTCATTCCTACATATAAAAACTTACTACTAAATTAGGTGATGGAAGAATCACTGATCGTGACGGTGACCACTTATACATGTGCCAGTTTGCCAGTCTTCTCAAAAAAGTACTGATTTTGATATTTCATTTTTTTGACCTTTTTATTCCATATACAATATACATACATGTGGATGAAGTCAGTGACATTAGAGGTAGTTTAATATGCAAACTACGAAGAGGGGTCGGATTAACCTACACAAAATTGCCTATAGAACGAACCCCCTGCCTTAATTGGTGGGCCTTACCGCTAAATAAGAAATTAAGTTGATAAATTTTATACATATGACATTTTAGAACTGTGTTCTTTTATTGATTTAATTTATTAAATTAAGGACATTTATTTATTGTTTGTTTAAAATATGCTATTATGCTTCTGCTACACCTGTTGAAATAAATGTTTTTGTCTGACTGTGCCTTAATAGTTTTATTAAGAACATTAAATAAAAAAGAAAAATGGACGATTTAACAGTATTTAATTATTAAACCAAAATCCGCTTCGAAATACTGCTGATAACTTAACTTAAAGAAAAATACAGTCGAATTGATAACCTCCTTCTTTTTGAAGTCAGTTGAAAATTGGTTAAAATCACTAAATTATCTATCAGATTGAAGTTAGGTGAGTAGGAGAGGTGTGAAGTGAGCAGTTAAGAATATTCGGAGATCATTTCCTCCCGCTTATCTAATGCGAGTTGTAAAATACAAAATCACAAACTAAATTAGGGAAATTGGTCAAGGGCGATTTCCTTGGGTTTGAACTCAGAACTAATGGTTAATATTAACTTCAAATCAAATCAAACCAAATCAAAATACTCTTTATTTTACACCAGTAAATAAATCACCTAGACACGCCGTATCGCTAACACAGCGATCTCTTCCAGGCAACCTTAAGGTAGAGGAAAACAGATATAGAAAGAGGTAGGGGTGTACAGAGCAGATATAAACATAATAAATAAATACAGTGTAAAATTAATATATTTAAAAAAATAAAATAAAATAATGTACAGTACCTGGTATCTAAAATGCATACATATATGTGTCTATCTAATTAAATTAAATTTACGTCATGTAACGACTAGGCTAACATGTTTTTTTATTTGGCAAATAAACGATTTAAAAAGCCAACTTAGGATATATATGTAGCAAATACGTTATAATATATTATATTTTATTTGCTCGTTTATTTTTTTCTAGATTGACATAACGTCTACGAAACGATAAATTTTAGTTTCTGATCAGAAGACTTTACTTAACATAGTTAACACGTTGTATATTATTTAAACGCAATGTAAATAGAAAAGTATCTTAAAGTTAGAAAGGGATAAAAAGGGTCCTTACTCACATAGCCTTGAGGTCTGAGCGTTACGCGGCTGAATCCAAAGGAAAAGGTTTCGAAGTTTAACTTAAGCTGATCCATTATTGTGAATATCCAAAAAGGGAACCAAATATATTTTCATTGTGTTCATACAGCGTCTGTAACTATAGAAAAGGTATCTACTACCACAATAGTGTACTATTTGTAAAATATGTGATAAGTTATATAATATGAGTTACTATGGGTTTTTCTTCGAAATTCCGCCACATGTGCATTCCACCAAAGCGCATTGGAACAGCGTGGTGAAATATGTTCCAAAAACCCTCTCCTTAATTGAAGAGGAGGCCTTATCCCAGTAAGCGGGAAATTGACAGGCTGTTACTTTACTTTTTTTTATGGTTAACGTTTGTATTTATTGTTATTCAGGTTGCTATGGAAACATATTTCTTTGCAATAAAGTAACAAGCAATTGAAAGTATCTTTCTTTTATCTCATACATCTCACTATCTTTATCAATGAGATAAACATACCTGAGGATACATACTTGACAGATGCGGCTATACTCAAGGGTGACTTGCCACAGTTCTAAACAAATGCACTCTATTCCCTCTCATTCTCATAATCAGATAGGAAGACACGACTATTAAGAGATCAGGTGCAGTTCCAACTTCACGTGCTTTCAGATGCAAGAGAATATCACTTCAGTTCTGTGTACCAAGCTGCTTACGGAAATTTTGCGACTGAAAAAGGTAATCACTTTTTAAGCCGATGAGTTGAACCCAAGACCTTATAATCTTTGACCTGATTTTTTTTTCTATTAATGCAGATTACTATTCTTTAACTCAAATAAAATTGTAAAGGTAATTACTTACTTTTAGTATTGAAATCGAAAGACCTTTCGAAGCAGATCATCATTAAAATTTGAACTGCTAAATATGTAGACCATATAAATCATAATATAAATAAATATTACTTCCGAAAAGGTTTTATTGAAAGTTACATCCGGTAATTATAACCGAATGCGCCTTCATCGAGAGATCTTAACAAAATTTATTATTACGAATTAATTAGCTTGCGAGGAAAATATGATTGTTCTTTCAAATTAATTATTGAATTATTTTAATTGGATATCGTGCACTGCATTGGATTTTAATCTTTTGATTTAAGTCCACGTGAAGTTTAATTATGTATCATAATTATAATTTTGATTGGACTGTGAAAATATGTTTGACAATAATATAGCAGTGTACTGAATTGAAGAGAAATAAAATAAGGGTACTGTTACCAACAATTATATATTTTAGCAACTAGAAACATACAAATAATATTACAAATAAATACTCCAAACATCAAAACAAAATGGCGTAGACACTAACCCCCTCTCTCTTTGTGGAGAAGGTTAGGAGCATATTCCATCAAGCTGCTCCAACGCGGGTTAGTGAATGCAAAATACAATGTGACAGAATTTCCATGAAATTATACACGTGCAGGTTTCCTCACGATGTTTTCCTTCAATACCGAGCGCGAGATCAATTCGAAATACAAATTAAGGACATGAAAATTCATTGTTTCTTGCCTGGTTTTGAACACGATGCATGCGTTTTAACTGATTCTCAAAATGACGTAATTGACCTTAATCACGACTTACACTGATTACCACCGATGACAAATCAAATGTTACTTTGTGAGTTATAGAGGAGGTGGTTGTTGACGATGCATAAAAACTTCTCACATATGCTTGAAAACTTACAATATCATAATCATAGTTGTGATTCTGAAAATCCATCTGTTTAATTTATAACAGTCTTCTGAATTTGAAAAGTAAATTCTATAATTTCAAGAAGGACACAAGTTCCAATAAATCCACGAGAAACGTTGAATTGAACGCTTCATATATTTCCAGCAATACAGTTTGAAAAGTTTTCGTCTGTTAGTTAAACTAATATCAAACAGAACTTCATCTGAAACGCTGCACTTAATTTCGATTCTGGGGAAAGGGGAAATTTAAAGACGAGTTTCTAAACTTTTGTTTTAATTCAGGTACCATTATTACAAGAAGAACTACAAGTTTCTTATTTCTAAGTTTTTTATACAACAGTAAATAAGATTGTACATGAAAATATTTCTTATTTATTGCAAGATTTATATCTACATTGTTTCGATTAAAATGGTAGATTGTCACGTAAGATAAAAAACATTATCTCTTTTCCATTACTAGATCTGTCCCTTTCTTACTCTTTCTCTTTCAATGGAATACGATTTTGTTTATAAAAAATTATACAATTATATATTTTTAATTTATTTTTTTATTGAATACAGTGGAACCAACCAACCTTCGTATTATATAACACAAGTGCTTTAGCTACATTGGGATCAGAGTAATGTATGTGATGCTGACTCATATATATTTATTATTATTATTAGGAAGCCTACCAGTGTTTTAGCAATTAAAATATATAAATTTGTTAGTAAATTCTCAAACTGATTTAGCCTTATTCCTTTTTGTTTCAATTTCGCGTGTAACGAGGCTGAAATGGGCCTTAAAAGGCCCCTTAAAAATACAAGAATAAATAAAAAAAACTGTACTAAGTAGTGCTGTACAGTAGTGAATAAAATATTAGTGCCTGGAGTGAAGTGCCAGAGACGAGCTTGAAGTCCAGCAAAGATCTGATGTAAAAATTAACAGCCTGTAAATTCTTACAGCTAGGATAAATCTCCTCTGCCATTAAGTAGAGGATTTGAAACATATTCCACCACGCCGTTCCGATGCGGGTTGCAATGGAAATTGGAATGCACATGTGGCAGAATTTCGATGAAATTAGACACATGCAGGTTTCCTCACGACATTTTCCTTCACCGCCGAGCATGAGATGAATTATAAACACAAATGAAGCACATATATATAGTGGTGCTTGCCTGGGTTTGTACCTTTAAAATGTAAAAAAGGTACGGGCAACTGTGAGCCAGTGGATGTTGTACCCTAAAAAAAAAAACGTATTCCATCTGAATACGTGTATCGCTTCAAAGAAATACAAAGAGTTTTTAGTGTAACCTTATAATTTAATTCGTTTCAAATAAACATTCCGAGTGCGCGATATTTACTTCCGGTACTTGACGTAGACAGCGTTTCCGCTGCGATGACATTAGTGAAATCCGCTCTGACCGAGTTCCGGCAACGGGCTTCACATTCACCCATAAGCGTTAACGTCAGATGTCAAATGTAATTATATGGTAGCTGCAGAATTTGACAGTAAATTTGACGGTTGTAGCTAAAAATTCTTTCAGAATTTTTTTTTATTTTGTAGTACTGATAAACGAATGGTAATATAGACCGCTTGGGAGCAAATGGTCACTGCCAGTCACACCATTTTACAATCATTATTAGTAATATTAAATCCCATCAAAAACATAAATGTAAAATGAGAGCCAAGTTTAATATTATGAAATAAACTTTGGTTGTTGACTTCAACGACAAAAGAAGTGAGATCTAAATGGGTGCCAAGTTCGATGGCCAGTCGTGAATTTATTTATAACTACATTAAATTTCATTTATTTCCATAACTTAGGATAATATATTATAGTCTAAGGTCTGTCTTGGCTCTTGACTAAGGTTTTACAAAATATATCGAAATCCATAGCCAGACGCACAGAGGAATCGTCTAAGGGAATTTTCTTAAATGATATTAGAATATCACTTACTTGACTAGCATATATACCTAATATAAATAGGTACTTTCATAAGTAGTTTAGCGAGAAAAGAAATCTTCTCGTA
Source organism: Vanessa cardui (assembly GCF_905220365.1). Lineage (NCBI taxonomy): Eukaryota > Metazoa > Arthropoda > Insecta > Lepidoptera > Nymphalidae > Vanessa > Vanessa cardui. The sequence goes on from NC_061148.1 coordinate 3,245,243, forward strand.
ACCTCATATAAAAATTAACGTTTTAGTTATTTTATTTAAGGTATGACTGGGATATAAAGGCTTGATTGTGACTGAGAAAGAACTATTTGAACACAAAACAGTACCGGTTTGTGAAGATATTGATGCTTTTAAAGAAGAACTGCTTACAGAAGATATAGATATTTTTGATGGAGAGTGTTGAAGATATTCGTAAACGATTTGAGAGCACTTATTTCCTGTATCTTTCGAACTGTTCCTTTAGTACGATTTTTAGCATTGCTTGATTTTTCTGTGAACTCATAATGTTAACTTGAACTCCTTTGTTTCTCTTTTTATTTGAATGATTAATTTTCCCCCAACCAGTCGATATTTTACTAAATTTTGAGTGTCATATTCAACTTGTATATAAATTATATTTTCACAGCACTAAAATTAATTTACATAAAACATATAGTTTTTTTTACTGAATCAGTTAATGCAAACTTCCCACTACTCCATGGATATATATATTTAATAATTACTAACATAAAAATGATCTTCACACACATATTTAGAACTGTTAGGGCCAATTAAATCATGCTTCATTAGTTTGCACCACTTTTTCCTTATTGTTATATTATTTGGTACACGAAAAAATATTTTATTGGGATTTTTAACTGTTGTGCTTTGACACATAGGATATACAATACAATTAAAGCTACTCAAGCTACACTTCCCATTCCTTTTGGTGGCATCGGCGTGAGAAAAATATCAAGTGTTGCCCTCCCGGCCTTTCTCTCTTCTGTACATAGCATTTCAGACCTTTGTTCAGAAATTTTAAAATCAAAATCTGTAAAAATCATGAATGTTACTGAGGCGATAGAGACCTGGAAGGTAAAGTGCCCTAATGATGATATCCCTAAGGAAGTTACAAAACAAAAACTTTGGGATTCTTCATTGGTTCACGCTACACTACACAGTTTGACACAAAATTTAACAAGTGCTCAAGACCGTGCCAGGCTTCTAGCGTTATCATCTAAAGAGTCTAGTCACTGGTTGAATTCATTACCCTCTAAAAATCTTGGGACACTTTTAGATCATGAATGTTTTCGCATATCGATTGGTCTCCGACTGGGAACACCTCTGTGTTCTGAACACAGATGCCCGTGTGGAAAGGAGGTAGACTCTTTCGGTTTACATGGTCTCTCTATACATGGACATAATAAAAAGGGCTCTTGCCACCATCGACGTTCCTGCTCTTACTGAGCCTCGTGGAATTAGTCGTGATGATGGTAAGAGACCTGATGGATTAACATTGGTTCCCTGGGAACGAGGTCGGGCCCTTGTGTGGGACGCTACATGTGTTGACACGTTGGCCCCATCTCATATCCGAGAAACAATGTTAAGAGCCGGTGCCGCTGCGGAAAAAGCTGAAGCCAAAAAAATAACTAAATATTCGTGTATTATGTCTAATTACTTTTTTGTTCCATTTGCTGTCGAAACGCTTGGCCCTTGGAGTAGTGGTGCAAAAAGCTTCATCAAAAGTATAACACCTCGCCTCATTGCCTCCACTGGTGACAGGAGGGCTGGTTCGTTTTTTGCCCAGAGGATCGGAATTGCGATTCAACGGGGAAATGCTGCTAGCATTCTTGCCACCATTCCACGCGGTCAAGATTTATACAGTAACTAGTTTTAGTTCATATTTGTATATATATATTTAAGCATTTAATGTTGTTAATTCTTATGTTAATTTAAAATACAAGTGTATACAATTATAAATATTGGCATTTTTTTAACTTCTGCCATAGGGGAATAAACAAAATCCGAATCAAACGGTAGGAGCAACAACACAACATTCGTATTTCGTAGTTCGTACGTACCCGGCGATCACCCGCTGGGTCGTAGGTCAGATGACGTCACACGACAGAACGCCGCTTGTAACAAAATTTTTCTCCAACCGCAACTTCAAACTTCTATGTCCCATAACTTTCTTATTTCTTAAGATATTTTATCGATTCTTTCACGTGTTTGTTTTATTTTATCTAAATTTTTATGACGTATAAATAAAAAAAATAGTAAATTCCTTCATTCTAAATACAAGTTCCCCTAGTACGAGTTTGACAGTTAACTATAAATTATTTTACTTTCGCGGTTTTCGACATTTTGCTAGTACGAGTATTTTGACGTTTTCGTAAGCAAGTATTTTGACGTTTTCATTAATTTCTTATCGAGTTGGAATTGTAATTCATTTTATTTAGCTTGGTAAGCTTGGAGCCAATGAGTGCTCGTTAAAAATTAACTATCAAATACGGAAAACAATATTATATTAGCTAAAATGGTTATAACATTATTGATAATTGCCTTAGAACAAAGTTATTAAGTATTTGGACATGTAAAGAAGAAATAAATGCTCAATTCATATAAGAAAATACTGATTATATCGTTTTAAATATTATTATATATATATAACCTAATTACATAATATGATATAACCACAAGGTGAGTAAATTTAAAATTTATTTTTATGGGATGCTAACCCGTTATTTAATTACATTAAAATTAATAACAATTGTAAAGAAAATTAAAGAAAATTAACTTAAACTAGTGAACAAAATTTTACAACAGTAGATATATTTGTTATTTGTACCTTTCGGTTAAATGAGTATATTCATAAACATAATATAAAATTAAATTCATGGGTGGAAGTTGAGAATGTGTTGTAGATATAACGGAGATAATGCATAGTATTATTATTCAACCATTAATCTTTAGTGTAAACATCTTTAAATGAAATAAATTAATTTTTCAGGCTATCAGTGTATCAATCCTTTATTTGAAGCAGCTAAGCTATTAATGATGATTTGGTGCAGACAGACAACATCCAAGAAACATGTGGCCATACATTAAACTACAATCTACATATTCATATAATTAATTTTCTAATTATTTAATTCTAACAATAAATATACTAAGAAAAATTGATTTATCTCTTTATTTAGTATCTTTTATTTTGTGTTACTGGCATGGTTTTATAAAATAATTTTGAATTAAGAATGATTAAAAAATTCTTCATAATTTTGTAAGAAAAATCTATAAATAAATATGAATTCTCTTGACTACAATGGTTTGTTTTGAACAATAATAAATAACCAATTTTAAAAACATCATTGCTAAATAATAATTTATGTTGTTGTTATTCATAATTTTTCAATTAATGGGTACATTAAACAATCTTTATTGTTTAATGTAAATACATAACTTGTGTATGCAATATATAATATTATTTTTAGGAAAAATAAAACCAAAGTTATTACTTATTACAGTAATTATTATTTGTTTTATTATTTAAAACTACATTTATTACTACATTTTCACTAAGAATCTTCAAGTTAGAGGTAATAGATGTAGCCTCACGTTGGAAAATATAGCATTAATGTATTTGCATATCTATTTTTATTACAGTATGCAGGTTTGTATTTCTTCTATGAAACTGTAATCACAAACAGTAATTTTATTCAAACATTCACAACATTACACAATAATCATGATCTAGAAAAAAGAACCAAATAATATAAATATAATTTGGTCCATATACATAATGACAATGAGATATAATTGCCATTAAATATATACACCAAATTATATATGATTATTATTAAATAATGAAATAAACAAATCATTTAGGTATTATCAATATAACAAAATAATTGAAATATAAAAATATAAACAGGAAATGAAAGTAAAAATTTATAAATAGATTTTTTACTTATTTTACTTTTTTTTGCAAATTCATTTTACTTATAAATAGTAACTAGTTTTAGTTCATATTTGTATATATATATACAAATATATTTAGACATTTAATGTTGTTAATTCTAATATTTAAATCAATAAAATACTATATTACTTTTTAAATAGTTAGTAATAGTTGTTCTAAATATGTATAAGAATGTTAACGTAAAATTGTAAGGAAAATTCAACTAAAAATACTTGAAGGTTATGTTACTCACAGTTAAACTCAAATTTCTTTATTTACAAACGATATTAATTGTTTATACTTGTTTTAAACTCTAACATTCTTACTTACAGTCCTTGCAATAGGAATTAACAACATTAAATGCTTAAATATATATATACAAATATGAACTAAAACTAGTTACTGTATAAATCTTAACCGCGTGGAATGGTGGCAAGAATGCTAGCAGCATTTCCCCGTTGAATCGCAATTCCGATCCTCTGGGCAAAAAACGTACCAGCCCTCCTGTCACCAGTGGAGGCAATGAGGCGAGGTGTTATATAATTATATCGTACACTTAGTGTAATAATAACTTTATGTTTACGTACCTCTTGGAAATTAAGTATAATAATTTTAAGCTTCGATAAATGAATCTTTTAGTCAACCATGTCTCAATGACATTTTTTTCCCTTTTTAACACTTACAAATTAAGTAAATTACAGTTTTATTAATAAAATAAATATTGTAAAATAAGAAAATATAACCTTTAAACTTTTAAAAACATTAGACAATACATTGCGACTTGCGAGAAATGTCAAATATAATAAACAATTAAAAATGGCCGAATATATTTTTCTCACTTTTTTTAGCGTGTGTAAGTGAGATGGATATACAATCTATTACGATTCATGTTACGTTTATCGGTTATACGCAAACGTATAATATTAAATAATTATGTAATAATAATATAAACGTTTTCTAGTATGGTATGATACGTGTAGTCTTTAAATTCCACATATAGATATCATAAGTTGATTCTTAAATATTTTTTAAAACAGTTATTTAAGTTAGTGTTTCTAAAAGAATCAAAAGTGAAAAAAAATAAAAAAATGATAATATTTTACCAGTTTCAGATTTTTTCCTTTGTATACAACTGATCACCTACCTGTATGCCAAATTTGAACGTTCTAGGACACCTGGAAGTGGGAAATAGTTTTGATCTATAGGTCAGTCAGTGATAAAAATGACGATTTTTGGACATTAATATCTAAATAACCGTTTGAGATGTGTTTATGAAATTTGGAGCACATATATATCTCGCAAGTATTAATATATTTGCCAAATTTGACAAATTTATGTCAAACAGTTTTTGAGTTATGAAAGGGTCAAAAGCGGCTCCAAATGGTTCCTGTAAAATTACACACGGTGCTACTCGCCAGTTCTGTTACCTGAACTTGGCTGACACGCTACCGCGTGTCTAGAAATTTCTTTATTGTAAGTTGAGATGGCCCAGTGGTTAGAACGCGTGCATCTTAACCGATGATTTCGAGTTCCAACCCAGGCAAGCACCACTATATATATGTGCTTAATTTGTGTTAATCTCGTGCTCGGCGGTGAAGAAAAACATCGTGAGGAAACCTGCATGTGTCTAATTTCATCGAAATTCTGCCACATGCTCATTCCACCAACCCACATTGGAACAGCTTGCTGGAACATGTTCCAGACCATCCCCTTAATGGAAGAGGAGGCCTTATCTCAGCAGTGGGAAATGTACAGACTGTTACTTTACTTTATTTTCAATAAGCGACCCGCCCCGGCTTTGCACGGGTGCAATGCTGATCATACTTAATGTACTACAAAATGTCTTTTCTAATGTCAACGATCACATTTTTTCAATGCATAAAATGTGTTTATTACATCATAATAGAAATTTATATTATCAGTGTTTTCTTTATTGTCCACGTATTATACACAAAAACCTTCCTCTCAAATATTTTTATCTTTAAAAAAAAACCGCATCAAAATCCATTGATAAAGATATACATAGGGACAGACAGCTGTTTAATGATTTTGTACTCGTATACTGGGATAATACTGGTACCTAAGAACTCACTCACTAATTCACTTGTTTTCGAAACAGAAAATTTACGATAAAGCGGTACCTACCCAGAAGCGTTGCTTAACGACTTACCATATCAAATATTATTGATTTCAGGAAATCGGTATTCTGTGAGTTTGGGAATTCACCCTACAAATTGTTGTAAGGCTAGGGTTTATTAAAACATGAAGATTTTAAAAAAAGCAAACAAAGTGTATGAAAATTAGATTATTTTATTGTTTAATGATAGGTCAACTGGTCTATCTAGATTCTAGAAGATTGGATCAGCCTATGAAACAGTAATAGCATTGTTGTGTTCCGGTTTAATTGATAAGTGAGCATAAGTGATCAGTGTAACAGAACACAAGAGACATATCTTAGCTGCCAAGACAAACGGCGTATTGATCATGCAAGGTGTGCTTATTTTTATTACTCACTAACCTAACCTAACCTAACCCAACCCGGCTTCGCACGAGTGCAATACTGACACTTAATATACTACAGAATATGTTTATTTACATCACATTAGAAACTTCTAAAATGATCAGTTTCTTTACGATAATGTCCATGTATTATATACAAAAACTTTCTCTGTAATCACTATCTATTACAAAAAAAACCGCATCATAATCCGTTGCGTAGTTTGAAAGATTAAGAACTAGCGCGCACTGGTAACTTTTGTCACAGTGACTGTTTCGTCACTCTTGTCAAGTCCGTGAATATGAACAGATGCAGACACAAATGTCACCCAATTGTCACGTCGTAATGTGCGCGCACCCCCATACATCTTCATGGACTCGACAAGAGTGACGAAAAAGTCACCGTGACAAAAGTTACCAGTGCGCGCTAGTTGTTATGCATACAAATATAGAGAGCGATTTTGTTTTATACTATGTAATGATAACAGCTATACTTATGGGCGTCATTAATCCGTCCATTTACATTATGAATAATAAATATATATTTTATTCGACGAATATTTCATGTACAATGTTGATAAATAAAACTCATACGAAACATAAATAACGAATGCGTTTTATTCAAAACCGCAGCGGGGATGTAAAATATTCAGCTAATTCGAACGTATCATATAACATAGCACCACTATGATGGATTGAACGGCTACTCTGTTATTTGAAAATATATATATGTGTATTCCGTGATAAGTTTTACACGTGTATTTGAAAAACTACATATCGAACGAAACTGCATTTTTTGTATTTCGAATGATTTATTGCATATTATATCGAGAGCTGAGTTGGCCCAGTTGTTAGAACGCTTAACCGATGATCGCGGGCTCAAACCCAGGCACCACGGAATATTCTTGTGCTTAATTTGTATTTATAATTCATCTCACGCTAATTTGCTCTATAATTTCAAAGACATTCTTCCACCCGTGTATTCTATAAATCGTATTGGCCTTAACCCACCAGTGGGAAATTTACACACTCTTGTTGTTGTTTATTGTATTGCATATTGCATTTAATGTTATACATCAAACTAACTTAATTGCAACGAATTATTTTGATGCAACACTCAGAAATTTGCTTGCGATTTAGGATTTGCTCATAAGACATGGGCAAAAAAACCTATGCTTTCCTTGGAGTTCGAGATTGCTTCATAGCTACAAATTAGTAACTACAGGCACAAGGGACATAACATGTTAGTTCCCAAGGTTGGTGGCACATTGACGATGTAAGGTAATATATCTTACAGCTTCTTTGTCTATGGTTGATGGTGACCACTTTCCATCAGGTGGCCGATATGCTCGTCCGACAACCTATACCATAAAAAAGCTAATTTCATCAATTATACTTCGGATTCAGTATTTTGGTCACTAGTTCGTTCATTTAGCAAACCTGAATAATTGTTGTTTTACGGTTGATTAATTCATAATTCGGCAATTCTCAGAGGATCTTGTACAAAACCTTAGTAAAACAATTTGAGAACCGCTACTTTACATAATTAATAAAAGGTAAATAATATAAATATTTAAGAATGAAGAGATTACCTTAAGAATGCAAAATTATAATTATGAAAAAAAATGTAAATTATGAATAATTATCTTTTGACTTCAAAAAGCTAATTATAAACTGTATCTTGAGGCGCAGCTTTGATATAATAATTCAAAGACACCCGACCACATATAGTCGGTTCTTTACGAGGAATTTTAATTATGAATTTACAAAATGATTCAAGAAGTTTTTTCTAAAACGAATCTCCGTATTTTTTACGATTCTTCATAGATTCGAGAGTTATTTCCTAGAATTTTAAATCAATAAACAAATATCCAACAAATTCGCGTTGGAATAGCTTTGTGGAATCCAAACCTTCAAAAGAAATAATAAACAACAGTATGCCGTATTGCTGTGTTCCAGTTTGAAGGGTGAGTGAACCAGTGTAACTACAGGCACAAGGGACATAACATCTCAGTTCCCAAGGTGCGCCTCCAGCGCATTGACGATGTAAGGAATAGATAATATTTCTTATACTTGCAAAGTCCTTTGTAGGTACGACAAAATAGGAATAATAAAATCTGGTATAAAACAAGGTTGACCTTGCAGGAAGAGCATAGGGTACTTTTCAAGCCTTATTTGTCAACCCACCTCCTTTATTTGCTATATTTCAAGCAACAAGGAAAAAGTACAGCCTGTTAATTTCCCACTGCTGGGTTAAGGCCTCCTTTCCCATTAAGAGGAGGGTGTGGAACATATTCCACCAAGCTGTTCCAATGTGGGTTGGTGAATTCCTGTGAAATTAGACACATACAGGTTACCTCACGATGTTTTCCTTCACCGCCGCCGAGATGAATTATAAACACAAATTAAACACATATATATAGTGGTGCTTGCCTGGATTTGAATCCGAAATCATCGGTTCATGCACGTACAAGGAATCCCTTATTGATTAATTTTTAAAATATCACGCAGGCATTTAAATTGTTTGAAAAAAAAACCATTCGCTATGTAGGTCGTGAGCGTTATGGCCTTTCGGTATTGCAATGTACTCGAAATGACTGTTAATTAAGGCTTCACGTTTCTTTGTAGGTTAAAAATAACGGAATATTTAGGGTTCAGTACAATTATATTTTTTATTTTCAGGTACTCTTCGCAGAGAACGAGAAGTACTACTTGGATTTTAATAAGGTAAGATTATTTCTTGATTATTATCATCATCGACATCACTCAAAATGTACAAATGGAATAAGCCCAATCTGAGAATCGAGAAAAGTTTCGGTTTTCCTCCTTCTCCATTCAAGCAGATCCTAACAGCTTCTTCAGCTCATCAGTTCATCTGACTGATATGCGAACAGCCCTCTCACTAATTTTACAAGCTCTAGTTATTTTTCGGAAAATTTAATTTCTTATTGTACCTACATCAGTAATTTATTTATCTATTTGTATATATTTCGTACTATTTAATCATTCTTAAAATATATGCATTTTAATACAGGTAGTTTATTAGACTCTCATCCACTGTGATTAGTTAGGGAAAAATGAAAATAAATCATGATTATTTCATATATTTTATATGAGTGGTAGCTAGATAGTTCAGCGTCGTGGGTATCCATTTAACAAAATGACCTTCAGCATAACATAACTTCTCATGAACTCAACTACACAAGACAACTATTATTTACATGAAGAACGCTTGTCTGGGTTGTAACTTGCAATTTGCATGATATTATCTAAGCATTATTTTTACAGAACAAACTCGACTTTTTCATATATTCGTTTATTTAAACAGTGAACATGTATAAAAAATATGACTAAGTTTCATAAACAGTACAATTGTCATAGAAGCACAGAGTAAAGTTCGTTTTCTATTAAATAGTAATAATACTTATTATACGATCTGGGGGCACGGCAGTGCCACAGCCAAGTCAGTCAGTATAATTATAATATAAAGAAAACTATTGATACAATTACTAAATGTTGATTTCTAACTACATAATAATTTGAATAGAACTTGGCTATTATGAGATCTCAAAACTTTTTACGATGGAAAGACTGCAGCGAGAGGCTTAGCATTTTTTACATTTAATGTTTTTGGTGGGATATAATTGAATCCTTGGCATTTCAAGTAGTAAATGATAAGGTACTTTCCGATATGATTCCAATAACAGCTGGTTATGATATCAAATGGATTATCTTTGTTATAAGCAACTCAATAGATTTGAAATTAAATAGCATCAATATATAAATGATTAAAAATTTCTATTTGCTGGTAGTCGCCCGCGGATTCGGTTGCGTTTAGGGTGTTGGTTGTCATGTGTCAGGCAAGTAGCCTTTCATGGAGTTCAAGTTTGCTTCATTAATAAAATCATCAAATTTGGTTCAGCAGTATGGCCATGAAAGAGACAGGCAGAGTTACTTCCACATTTATAATATTATTATATTATACAAAATTTTCTGCTCTTGTTACGCATAAGGACAAATATTTAATAAAGGAACGTTCCCAGTAAACATACACACATTTGTTTCTATGGATATACCTACATATATTCCAATTAAAAAAAAAGTTATTCAGCCGTTGTGTCTGTTTGAAGGATTAGTTTCGGTTCAGGAGGGACCGCGGATGCGTTATGTCGACACTATACATGCAGCCTCTCTAACCCCTCGAGGACCAGCATTGCAGTGATTTTAGTGGATAAAAATCCCCATTAACTTAGTACCCACCCGACAGAAGACCAAGATATTATGTTTAGGTTGGGTTATCTAGACATATTTACTAGTACAATTTCAATCTCAGATGCTATGGTTCTTGAAATATTGATGTTTTTGAAGCAGTGACGTACCAATTTCTTGGAAGATAGATTGTCTATCTTCCAAGAAACTGGTATGACGTAAAGATTTGACGACTTATTTTATGTAAAATAAAGTAGTAAAGTAATAGGTATACAAAAGTGCTTCGGACGAGCAAAATAAATAAATATATATTGGACATCATCACATACATTACTCTGATCCTGTAAGTAGCTAAAGCACTTGTGTTTTGGAAAATAGAAGTAACGACGGTAACACAAACACCTAGACCCAAGGAAACATAGAAAAAAAAAAAATATAAGTATAAAGAATACGAATTACAAAGTAAACTTGAAATAGAACGTATTAAAAATTTCTACAGACCCCAAAATTTTCACGTCGAATGTTTTTGCGTTGGTCACGTAAATAAATATTAAAATGTAAATTCTACATTTTTCATGTGCGTGATTTTTACTTCATACACAATAATCCAGTTAAAAAACCGTCCAAATTAGTATGAAAATAAACGTGTTTTGTTTGATGAAAAATATTGTATAATGTTAACAAAAAAAAATTATTATATTTAAAAAAATATCGTAACTCGATTAAATCCTTCGTTTGGCAAAATAATTAAAACGGCATCCTTACATCTCCCAGCGCACGCTGAAAATATTAACGAAGGGGCGCCAGAAAGTTGCGAAAATATTGTAGATTCAATTTGTCGTCTAAAACGATGGCGAATTAGATTTATATGTATGTATTTATAATATCGCTTGAATGTCAAAAGGCGTATGACATTTTTTATGCAATATGTAACGGATCAGAAAATGGACCACTTAAAATGGTCACCACCCGTACACAATTACCCCCACTTTGGAAGTATCTTCAGCGCAAACTATTCAGATAAGAAAATAATATAAGAAATCTCATTATCGTTTTTGAAGAACTATCCATAAATAAACCCACACGTATGGGTATGATGAAAAGTTTGAGTTTAAGTTATCGGGAACCCCCAAAAAATGTTTGCGATATGTTTAGCAAATGTTGTTCTATTACAACTTATGTTGTTCTATTACAACCTTCCTTGTGAATCTCTTTGTCTATTAGGGAAAGCCACATAAATATCCGTTCAGTGGTTAGTAGTAAGAGCAAAGCGCCTCAGTTGTAATAGAAATATTCTATGTGTAAAAGTATGAGCCCCCTCGATCGTTCCGACACCGACTAATATTACAAAGGGTATCACTGGCAAAATATTTTCAGTGATAAATTTTGATGCTCCGTACATGGCCACTGACTGCGTTAGTCAGTAAAAGAATAGGCAAAGTATCTTCTTAATAAAAAAGATAATCTTTGGATCAAATACATTCTTAGCACGAGCATGATGTGGGCAGACGTGACGTCACAGTCAGAACTCAAATCCCTTGTGAACCATGAACGATGAATATATTGAACACGCAGCAAAAAATATTTAGTACCAAACTACGCTTATATTTATTTTTTATATGTCATCCTGTAAGAGTATACTGGGAGTCTTGAATCCAGGGACAGACAGAAAATTGTTCAATGGCAGCATTTTAATAGCCTTTTGGCCCCCGAAGTATCAACGACCTTGGGACTCGTGACGTTATAAGCTAGTCCAATGAGTCAAGAGTACAAAGATATATTAGATACATGTTTTAGGCAATGTTGAACATCATATGGCTTCATTTTATTACCAATCGTGATCAAATTTCCCGAGGGGTATCTTTGATGTGCGAACGAAAACGTGCAAAGATATCTTAAATGATTTTCTTGCACTTATTACTTAGATAAATATTTTTATTACAAAACATAAATAATGTTGAAATGATTCTTTTTACAAAAGAGATTTTCTTGTCACTAATATTTATAACCTATTTGTTCTACATGAATTATTAAACTATTCATCTCATTATGATGACTTTGGTTAAGACTCTGACACAAGGAGACGAAGAATTGTTCTTAACTCACTAATATAACTCCGTCTGACTGTCGGTCCGTCGTTCTTTCGCAGACAAAGCACTAATCCAAAGTCCATATGGTATACAGTCAGCATAAACTTCCAGAAATGTTGTTTGTTACTTTTTAATGTCAAAAACTGACGGCTAACCCCTAAAATGCAAGCAAAGATGCAGAGGATGTATATTAAAAAGAATAAAATTAAATATCAAGATGACGGAAAAAGCTCTAACTATTACAAAGTAACGCAAAAGTAAATTCTTACTTAGAAGACCGCTTAATTAATTAATTCTTAGCTCATCTTATTGTTCTTCTTTGGTGACTCGATCTTTTGAATCTAATACGACATAGAATTTTTGTTAATGTGTTAGTGCAAGCCCTTCGGTGTAGGTACTACCTACTTAAATACTACTGTCAAGCAGCAATAAACTCAGTAGTGTAAATAACAATATATAGTTTGAAGATCATGGCATTGTGACCAATTGTCACCAATTTAGTTCCCAAGATTGGCGGCGTATGGGTAATTTAAGAGGTTATATTGCTTGCTGTGCCAATGGCGCTAGGCACTGTCGTTGGCGACTTAGCATCAGGTGGCCCATTTACCAATCTGCCTATCTATTTTTAATAAAAAATGAGGTATAGGGTGTCTCTGAGTTGTTATAACTTATAATTGGCACCCTGTATCTGGCAGATACGTCATTTTGATTGATTGATTGGTACGTGTTGTAAAGGTGAATTTTCTGTCCAAAATTTCTTTTACATTTTTAGACACAAAATTGTATATACTATACAATTCCTTGTTATTAGCAATTTGTATAAAATTGAAACCCCCAAAGGAAATTAACCTTTTAAATCCCCAATAATTTAGGTCATTTGTAGTCAAGAATACTTCGCAGGTTTTCCGGGCAATTTAACAGTGAATTCAGATCAAAATTTAATTCTAATTACGAGGTCTACGTTTTAAGGTATACTTTTTCTATTTTATTTTAAATCTAGCTTCCAGACTCGGCTTTTCAAAGACCATACATAAAAAGTTTATACCATAATATATAACATGGTTTCTTTTTTTTTGAAATAATAGATATAAATTGGACAACATCACATACATTACTCTGATCCCAATGTAAGTAGCTAAAGCATTGTGTTATAGAAAATCAGAAGTAACGACGGTCCAACAAACAACAGATCCAAGACAACATAGAAAACCAAATAACTTGTTCTACATGGTCTCGGCCGGGAATCGAACCGACGTACACAATACTCGACCACGGATGTCGTCATGAGATATGACTGGGCGGCGCCTTTACATCTCAGCCAATTTACACATACTAATGGATTTTACACCTAAACCTTTCTCAGTAATCACTACATCTATTAATGAAAACCGTACTACTACTACGTTTGGTAGTATTTAATTTTAATAAAGTACATATGTGGCGGGAGGACTTTATTTCATAACTAGTAGACGCCCGTGGCGTCGCTCGAGTTTCAGAGTTGTTTGCCATGAGTGAAAAGTAGCCTATTCTTGGACTTCAAGTATGCTTAATACCAAATTTCATCGAATTCGGTTCAGCGGTTTGTTCGTGACAGACGGACAAAGTTACTTTTACGTTTATAACTAACTATATAAATAGGCAGTGGAAATTCTTTGCCCTTTTTAATGTCATGGATTTTTTTTATTTAAGTAAATTCTTCAAAACTTATTTGTGATAAAAATATTTTATCCACGACGATCTTCTTATGACTCTTATGAGTTTAGTGAATGGAATGGAATCTTAATGTTTTTCATCTATACATATAATAAAATTGGAGTGTCTATTTGTAATATTAAAATAGGCCTTTTTTACTGAATGCATATGTATGTATACACGGTACATATACCAAAATATTTTTTATTACAATATTTGTCTGTTTGTTCCGGCTAATCTCTGGAACGGCTGGACCAATTTTGATGGGACTTTCACTGGCAGATACCCGATTTAATAAGGTGTAACTTAGGTTGCAGTTATATTATTTCAAACGCTAACTACATAACGTACAAAGTCCCGAGCACAGCTAGTGGTATATATATATATGTGTGTGTGTGTTATTTTAAATACGTATATGATCATATCTTGTTCTTTTTTTAAATGAGAGCGAGATCGTGTAATTAAAACTCGTGTATCTCAATCAAAGACAGCGAGATCAACCCAAACAAGCACCATTCGATTTCCATTTAATTTGTGTTTACATTTCATCTCATGTTCGGTAAAGGAAAACATCGTGAGGTAACCTGCATCTGTCTAATTTCAATGAAATCCTGCCACTTGTGTATCAACGAAACCTACCCGTATTGGAACAGCGTGATATATTAGCTCTAAGCTTCATTCTCAAAGGGAGAAAAGACATTCGATCAGTATTGAAGCCTTTACAGGCTATTTCTTTCTTTCTATAAAAAATGGAAGTCAATTCTGTCTGACTGTTTTCACAATCAAACCGCTGACCCGAATTTGATGAAATTTGGTGTGAAAAAAATTTGAACTCCAACGATATAGGCCAGTGGCGTAAATAGGGCGGTGCCACCGGTGCCCAGGCACAGGGCGTGGACTCGGGGGCGCAAGAATAGACAGACTAGGCAGGACTATTGTTTTTTCGTTTTGCTCTTGTTAAGATTCCGCTGAGCCCCTAGTACTCAATTCCAATACAAACGTACTTACATGCTAGTATCATTTAAAACATACATCGCGCTCATTTTTTATGGCAGCGCACGAGCGTATTTGTGTTTAGTGTTTATCGTTAATGTGCAACGCATTTGCAGTAGTGAACCTGCATTTAAGTTTTAGTGAGTGAGACTGGTCTGCTTAAATAGGGTGCAGTTATAGAAGCTCGCACAGGCACGGTCATGGGCTACTTTTTTGCCGAACACATCACAACCAAACTAAATGCGACGCGGGCGAGAAGTAGTCGTTAATATTTATGTAGATAGTTTTAAATTGAGATTTTTATAGTCAACTTTGAGAGATTATGTATATTAGAAACACAGTAAGAGTAAATCTTGAGATTTGTGTCGTATTGAAACGACAAATGTTAAACTAATTTGAAGTATCAAAATGTTGTGTATGTGGGATATATACATGTAGTATTGTTTACGATTTGTGGTAGCTAGTGTTTACTATTCACAAACACGCTTAATTTGGTTATTTGCATCACAAATTGGAGTACATTCCGCCAACATCGAGCTACAAGATTGTATTGTGTACTGTGTTTAAGTATCAAGAGTGAGTGGTCGGTGTATAGACGATACATTTGAAATGACAATATTGTTGTTTAAACAGTCTTACCCTTTTCCACCAATGAAATTACTTCATAATCATTATTTATGAAATACATTCCATTACACGGACATTTTTAATTTTGCCGTTTCATAAATTTAAATCATTTGTAAAAAATGCGTTGGTAAATAAGGCATAATATTCAATACAAGATTACTGAGACGTTAAAATAGTGTGGAATTAATACTTGTGGACTTCCAGGCAGGATAAATTACATAAGTCCCTACATATGTATATAGTTAAAAAGTAACTACTGGGTTTCTTGCCGGTTCTTTTCTGTAGAATCTACTTTCCGAACCGGTGGTAGATTCACTTAATATATAAAGAAAAAGTTGTTAAATGACTATTCAGTGCTTGCCTTGCCTTGCTTAAAAGCCTACTTGAATTTTAATTGATTTTTTTGACAGAAGTATCATTAAATTTATTTACTCAATTCAGAATTCATTTTTATTGTTTTCTATTTTAGTATACAGCTACACGACTTTTGGAACTACAATGCTCATAGCATGAGTTCGTACGAGTGCTCTTCCGGTCTCAGTTTTCAAACACAGACCAAAATCATAATTATTTTTTGTTCCCATTTTTTCAAGCAAAAGCATCACAAAAGCTACAAAAAAAATTGTTTGATGATATATTGGTGTATATCTTTATTTCGTTATATCCGATTCGAGATCTCCACCTCGCGCAGGCCGGCGGAACCACAGAGGGTGTCGACCACGCTGCCGAGGTGGTCACTCGGTCAAGTCGACCGAGATATGGTCAAGGAGGCCGCCATTGTGCAGCGGTGGGGTTCCGCAGGGAGGAGGGAGGGTGACAGCTCAGACGAGCTGGCGGGCCGCATGCGCAGTTCGCTCAAGAAAATCTGCGATGCGGCCATGCCTCGGACCCGGCGCAGGTTACCGCGCCGGCATGTCTATTGGTGGTCGCCTGAAATCGCTGTCCTTAGGGCGACTTGCTGCCGGGCGCGTAGGGCCTACGTCCGTTGTCGAAGGCGCAACGGCCTCGACACGGTTCTGGAGGGTCAGATGCTGGACTCATATCGCCAGCTGAAAAAAGATCTGCAGCTGGCGATAAGGAAGGCTAAGGAGAAGGCCAGGGAGGAGCTTCTGGAGGGTCTCAACCGAGACCCGTGGGGGCGCCCGTACCGCGGTGTGCGTGGGAAGTTCCGCACCCAAGGTGCCCCCGTCACCGAGACGCTGCCGCCGGAACTCCTCCTGCGCCTGGTCGGAGAACTCTTCCCCCATCCAGGCGAGCATGTCCCTACGCAGATGGCCTCTCGCTCCGTGATTGAAACAGCAGTGGCTCCACCACTAATCACGGAGCGGGAGATGGAGATGGCCCTCAGCCGCTTGAGGGCTCCAGGGTTCCAGGGCCTGTTCTGTGCGTCGCCCTGGAATATCTAGACGCAAGGCTTCGGGAGCTGTTCGACGAATGTCTGCGCAGCGGGCAGTTTCCGAAGCCTTGGAAGGAAGGAAAATTGGTGCTGTTGCCGAAGGAAGGTCGGCCGATGGACTCTTCTTCGGCATACAGGCCAATTGTGCTGCTGAACGAGACGGGAAAACTCTTCGAGAAGATCCTCGCAGCCCGTCTCGTTCAACACCTCGAGGAAGTCGGTCCGGGTCTTTCAGAGGCTCAGTACGGGTTCAGGGCAGGCCGGTCGACGGTCGATGCCCTGAAGACTCGGACGACGGAGGCGGTGGCCCGGGGACAAGTCGTCCTGGCAGTGTCGCTCGATGTGGCGAACGCCTTCAACAGTCTTCCCTTTGAGACAATACGGGAGGCACTCCGATATCATGGGGTGCCATCCTATCTCAGGAGACTGCTGGAGGCGTACCTCCAAGACAGGGAAATCCTCTGGGCGGGGGTCGATGGGAGGCTCGTCCGGTATCGGGTGGGCTGTGGCGTTCCACAGGGGTCGATTCTCAGCCCAATTCTGTGGAACGTCGGTTTCGACTGGCTCCTGCGGGCTCCCGTCCTTCCCGGGATGGGGGTGTTGTGTTACGCTAACGACACCCTCGTCACGGCGATTGGGCGGGACTTCCAGGAGGCGGCTCGCCTTGCCGAAGTCGGAACGGCTCTCACCGTGGACCGCATGGGAATACTGGGCTTGAGGGTCTCCATATCCAAAACGGAGGCGCACTAGGCGTCCAGGGCTCCAGGGAGTCCCACACCCCCCCCCCACTTTCCATCACGTGGGGGAAGCGCGTAGAGCGTTTTTCCAGCGAGAAAAAAAATATCTTTATGAATATTATAAATGTGAAAGTAACTCTGTATCTGCCTTTGACTCTTTCACGACTAAACCGCTGAATCTAATAACTCTCTCTCTCTCTAACTCCGAAGTCCCGGGTTCGATTACCGGCCGAGTCAATGTAGATTATCATTAGTTTTCTATGTTGTCTTGGGTCTGGGAGTTTGTGGTACCTTCGTTACTTCTGATATTCTATAACACAAGTGCTTTAGCTACTTACATTGGGATCAAAGTAATGTATGTGATGTTGTCTCCTATTTATTTATTTATAATTAATACCCTAAAACTCGATCGAAACCTCGGGCAACTACTAGTATATATAATGCATTAATTACTCGCCTCGAACGAATATAAAAAGAAAAAGTTTTTTACGATTAAATGTGAGGATATGAATGCTGTATATGGTATAGTTTTGGAAAACTGAAAGTGGGTATGGAATATACCCATCTCTCTCACACATGCTTAAAGTTAGGCAAATATAGTCGACCCCTGTAATACTGTTTGACATTTTCTGAAGTGATTCATGTTTATTTGTGTTTATGGTTGTACCACACTCGCTAATATACAAATGGATGTTAGTGAATCTGCTTGATATTAATATCAATGGTAAAAGTTAACACAACTTTTAATGGATATTTTTAAAGTTGGATGACATTGCTCACCACAATCCACAGAGAGAAAGAGTTCAGACCCACAAACGACGAAACTCCATTGAGAAAAAATACGAAAAATCTTATAACATACAAGTCCCGTTTATTCCCAATCCCTTGGGAATTCTAAAATATTCTAAAAATAGTTTTTAGTTGTTGTTATAATCTACTATGCATGCTAAATTTGAA
Source organism: Vanessa cardui (assembly GCF_905220365.1). NCBI lineage: Eukaryota > Metazoa > Arthropoda > Insecta > Lepidoptera > Nymphalidae > Vanessa > Vanessa cardui. The sequence continues at coordinate 3,264,155 of NC_061148.1, forward strand.
ACCTCTAATAATTATAGAGATAGAGCTACTTTGGTTCGAAAATATAAATCCCATTTATTTACTATCCCGTGGGAATTTTGAAAAATCCCTTCTTATTACACCTCTAGGACACTCAAGGCATACGTGTGTCAAATTTCAAGTCTCTAGGTCTAGTGGTTTAAGCTGTGCCTTGTCTGTCAGTCACTCAGTAACGGAACAGTTTTATATATATTGATAATTTAATCGGATTTAGTCAACTATGTTTTTAGTCTTGTAAGTTCAATCTATCCAGACAAATTAGTTACTGTGTGTTTATTTGTACGTAAAATAAAGTACGCTAACAGCTTGTAAATTTCCCACTGGTGGGATTAAGGCCTCCTCTCCCATTGAGAAGAGGGTTTGGAACATATTCAACCACGCTGTTCCAATGCGGGTTGATGGAATGCACATGTTTGCAATTTTGATGAAATTAGACACATGCAGGTTTCCTCACGATGTTTTCCTTCACCGCCGCGCATGAGATGAATTATAAAGACAAATTAAGCACATATATATAGTGGTGCTTGCCTGGGTTTGAAACGAAATCATCGGTTAAGATGCACGAGTTCAATCTAATTTGTACGTATGTTACAAATAATCCGTACAATATTGATCTCAGTTTATTATAGATTGGATACACGTCTCATTATTTTGATAGACTGATACGAGTCGATTCATTGGTATAGTTAACGTAAATTATTTCCACGATTCGTAATATTATTTCAGCTCACACGAAGTCGGCTTCAGAAATCACAGCTTGCCAATGTTTAGCGATAATTAAATATGATATCCTGTTGGATCTGTTTATGATTTAACGTACAATAGAGTTATATTTGGGATTTAACGCTGGATAATACAGTTCGAGTTTTCGTTACTACCACGAATAATTATAGGTGGTTATGAGAAATTATTTGTTGACGGGTTTTTTATAAAGTTTAATTAATAACATTATATAATGATAATATTATTATAGTAATATCTTATTACCTTCTCTTGTGAAAGGAGGGATGGTTCTATTTGATCCAGATGATCAGGATTGCTTTTCAACGGGGAAATGTTGCTAGCAAATGCCACTATTCCACGACGATTTATAATTCATATCATTACATAATATAAAACAAAGTCTTTTTCCATCCCCATATCCCTATGTATCCTTAAATCTTTAAAACTACGTAACGGGTTTTGATGTAATTAAAGATAGAGTGATTCGAGAAGAAGATTTATATATAATATATGGACAATTTCTTAAAGAAACACTTTTAATTTTAGAAGTTTCTACTGTGATGTCATATCATTGCACCCGTGCCAAGCCGGGCGGGTTAGTTTGTATGTATTTAAGAAACCAATGTTAATAATCCTTATGTAAATCCTATTATTATATTGTATTGTACGACATATGAATAACAGATAAAGTAACAAAAACAAGTGACTCGCGAATAGCAATCTCTCATAGACAAACTTAGTTGAAAGAAGTTTTATAAGCGAAAATTTATTGCATTTAAATATAAGATCATACTACACATATCTTACATAAAAAACTCATAATGATTTATATGATATAATTCCAATCCAATCCAATCCATCAGCCCCTTTCCGTCCACTGCTGGACATAGGCCTCTTCCATTGCACGCCACTGAGATCATTCTTGGGCTACTCGCATCCAGCTCCTGCCAGCCGCCTTGCGTAAGTCGTCACTTCACCGTGCCCGAGGACGTCCTACACTACGTTTGCCGAGACGCGGTCTCCACTCTAGAACACAATTGATATTATTAACAAAACAAAATTACTTTTATAACAAATTTATTGCAAGGATATAAAATATTAATCATTAACAACAAAATACTTCAATCAATTTCTGGTCTTCTAATAATATTACAAAACAGTAAAACAATGATACGCCTGACCGTATTTCGCGCCGCCTCCCGCCAAAAAGAGAAAGAATTTTAAAAGCCATCTGTCAGCTTGACGCGTGGCGTTCGGAAAGTCACACTAATTCTCCTAATATAAATAATTATGAGTTTAATATCAAAAAGTAAATTATATGGCAAATTATGAAGCATTACCAATAATTAAAAAATAAAAATAAATTTACTGACATGAAAAATTAACATAGTCACCAAACACCAGTGGTCTTATACTAGATAAGCCTGTCTTAAGGGTACCAACTTCCGGTTACAATTTCGTATGTCTATCCAAGAGCTCGGACGATATACGATCCCATAAAGAATTCTATAATAATACTAGCTGTGCCCGCGACCTTGTACGCGTTTGAATATAACAAAAACATATATTATTGTAGCCTGAGTTACTCCCTATTATATCAGTTATCTGCTGGTGAAAATCCCGTCAAAATCGGTCTAGCCGTTCCAGAGATTAGTCGGAACAAACAGACAGACAGACCGGCAAAAAATGTAATTATGGTATATGTACCGTGTATAAATACATATGTATTGAGTAAAGGAGGGCTTTTTTAATATTACAAACAGACACTCCAATTTTAAAACAAAACAAAAAGTGAAATAAAAATAAATAAACAATAATCAGTATAATTCAATGATATAAATGAATTAATCAATGTCCAGTGTACTTATCACTTTCTATTTCACGGTTGTGTTCTGCGAATTTGTTCCGTCAGAATAGTTCAATATTCACATCTGGCCTATAGGAGTTTATAAATATTGACATTTCGTGATGAAGTCCTTTGTGAAACCAATTACTGGCTAACATGGCTTATGTTTGTGTTACACGTGAAAGTGAAAACTATTGTGAGTATCGCCATATAGTTTTTTTTTTTTTTGAAAAATCTAAATCAAAATAATGTTTATTCAAGTGGGCTTCTACAAGCACTTTTGAATCGTGATTTAACAATTAAGTGAAGCTACTCCCGGTTCGGAAAGTAGATTCTATCGAGAAGAACCGGCAAGAAACTCAGTAGTTACTCTTTTTCAACAAATACAGTCCCGTTAGTTAATACAAGTATTTAAATTAATATATCCTGCTTGGAAGCTGTTATTTTATCGAATTGGTCATTGTAAATATATATTTTCAATTTGACGTCAAATCAGAATATAATAATACTAATTAACACTAGTTTGCAGTGAAGTCAGTTATGAATGGTACCAAGCCAAGTGGGTTTGCACAAAGCCCCAATAAGCTCAAATCAATTCCAGATTCCTATGTTTATTATCTGTCTTAAATTCCAACTTGCAGTAACTTTGTCTATGAGCGAAGATGACCACTTAAGGAACAATTTTGTGTATCTACTTAAATGTATTTTACATTTCAAAAAAGTACTACTAAAATTTGAAATATTGTCAAGATTTCTTCTGTTAAGATTTCCAAAACATTAGCATCTAAATTATAAGACAATAAAAATTGGCTTCACGTTGAGCCAATAGCAGTCCAAATAAACAGCCTTTTTGAATACGTATATATCGTATAAATATTAAAAAGATTTTAAAGTATTTGAAAAGTCATAAGTATTGAGTTCCAACTTTAATAAGACTCACAAGTGACAAGGAAACACGTCAAAGTTTATTACTTATAGTTCTTAACTTTATTTATGTGAGAAGAACGGTTTTAATATACTTTTACGGGCCGCAGGAGATCGTAAATTCCAATATTATTCTCGTAAAACAGCGTCGAGTTACGTTGCTTATGATCCGGCGAGGTTAGCTGCTTTTAACTTGTGGACGTCGAATATTGGTTATTGTCTAGTTATTACGTCATCGTGAAATCTAATCATAATATGTGACATCTTGGATTTATATTCTCGTCTCTGGTCTAGTGGTTTGATATTACTCCCTTTGATCCAAGGTTCAATTCTAGATAAGGTTGTTAAAAATTGGGTATTTCTATTACATAATTTCAATAACAGCCTAGAGTGGAAATTGGAAGTATGTGGAAAAGCATATGGCATTGGTACAGCTATTCAACTCTTTCCGGTCGTGTCGTGCTGTTTCGTCTGATGTAAAGACTGTTAATAGAGAGAGAATAGATACTGCATCTACGTTTCACTAGTATATGTCCAATAATATTCAATTGCTCTGAGGAACCAGCTTTCGCCGACGGTTTTTCCGAACCGATACGACTTGGGAACCTTCAAGGAAAGGGCCTACTCCTTCCTTAAAGGCCGGCAACACAGCTGCAAGCTCCCCAGTGTTGCAGATGCCGATGGATGGTGGTAGCCACTTGCAATCAGGTGAGCTACACTGAACGCTACAGTATAAGGATTAACATTTACATGAATGCAAGTGCCTTATCGCTAAAGCAGTTCCAGGCAATCTGGGAAGGGGTACAATATTTTTGACAAACTATATATAAAATATAATAATACACATAAAACCCGACTGGCGCTTCACAGGCAAGCGAAACTGAGCTCGAAAACTAGTAAATAAATAAAACGTATTTTACCAACGGAATCACTGGAAAATCTAATATCGAATATCTTTTTATATTCCATAACTACATTTTAAATGGAATATCATGTGGAAACTACCTCATACGTGAAATTGCGTTTGACAGAGGAATGATAAGGGATAGGAAATAGAAATGATAACTGGCGATCTGCAAGTTAGATTCGATCCTCGATTTTATGAGTTTGGAAACGGGGGCATCCAATTGAAATTATGGCGAATGCTTTTGTTTTACGCCTTTGACGTTTGCGTCATTGGATTTGAATATCTTGTGCCATTGCTAAGGGTCTTTAGATTTGATATTAATGTCCGACCATATCAGAGGTTAGTGGCATAAGATGTTTTTATTTTTATTTTAGAATGATGTATCTTTGAGTGAGCCAGTGTAGCTACGCACAAGGGACATAACATATTAGTTCCCAAGGTTGATGGCACATTGACGATGTAAGGAATAGTTAACATTTCTTACAGCGTCATTGTCTATGGGTGTTAGTGACCACTTACCACCTGGTGGCCCATATGCCAAAAAAAGAAAATGTTTATATTTGGACCTAAGCGAAATAAATTGATGTTTTTTTTTTGTAAAATAAAGTTATTTCAAGCAGCTCACTGTTGAGTAAGCTGGAAAAAATTGTCATGTAAAGAATCAGAAAACTCTTTTTCGCACTCTTTTTTTATATGAGAATTTTATTAAACTAATTTTCTGTTATTGTTTTCGTTTCAATGAGATTTTTAATAACAAATTTATATCCGTATGTCTATTATTTAATATACAATATATTGTGATAGAATTCGTTGTTTTCGTGTTCCTAGACATTTCCGTACTTCTTTTCCCTATAGTGAGTGGTCACCACTAGTTTTAAACATTGGTACCTTTTAAGTTTTTATCCATTCCTTAAATTGTCAAAACGTGATTAACCATGGTCACTAAGATATTATGTCACTGGTTGCTGTAGTTACACTAGCTCACCCACATTTCAAACAAACTACGCGTGTAAAGTCACGGCGAGATGGTAGTATATCACAAACAGTGGAATTAAAGGCAGTTAATCATTGTGTTTTATTTATTAACGTAATTGTGACCATACCCTTCGGTTGCAGTAATTCGCGGAACAAACCGTGATCAAGGTCAGCGGGAACGTGCTCTCAGTTAAATACAGGGCTTATCAAATACAAATACAGCGATACGGATTATTTTAGTTCGTGGTAATGAATTTAGGATATATGGTGAATTGAACTTTGATTTAAGGTATGATAAACACCCCTTAATGGTCTGACTGATTTCAATAATGTGAACTGGTGGGTTATGTGGCATCATTTTGTGTTGACACACAAATGAAGAGCTGACATGACATTAACGAAACGTGATTTGTAAACGATGATCCTCGTGAATCAATGATTTTGATGATAAAATAGTATGAAAATATTGTGCTCTGAATAGTATGAAACTAGAAAGTATTACCAAAAACCATTAGATCATCAGCAACTACGACGCACGGGTACAAATCTGATACTAAATACATTACAGAATGTCTTTCAAGGTTCAAGTTTTTCAGTCCTTAGACAATACAAACTATCATGTCTCTGCGTTTTAAATCCATAATTCCTTCGGAATTATTTATTTATGATATGTGGATGGATATTTAAATTGCATGAAGTAAAGTGTCATATTGATCTATTAGGTTGGGGAAAAAGTCTTTTCGCATATAGTATGTATGAACTTGTAATAAAATATCTTTGGCTATACCATTTGTATCTGGCTGGTTTTGGTATCATTAAAAAGTTTTAATTTTAAAGAAGGCACTTCCAAATTCAAATTAGGAATTTGTGTGATTTTCATTTGTTTTTGTTGTTGTTAAAATGAGTGAATCTAAAGAAGAAATTCGATACATTTTAAAATTTTACTATAAAAAAGGTAAAAATGCAACTCAAACCGCGAAAAAAATTTGTGATGTTTATGGACCTAATGCAGTATCTGTGAGAGTAGTGCAAGTTGGGTTTAAGCGTTTTCAAGTCGGAAATTTTGATATCAAAGATGCATCTCGCTCTGGTCGCCCTGTTACGGACAAAAATGATGCCATTTTTGAAAAAGTGGAGCAAGATTGGCATATTAGTAGTTACGATGTAGCTGAAGAACTGGTAATTGACCACAAAACGGTTTTGACTCATTTGAATAAAGCTGGGTACACAAAAAAGCTCGATATATGGGTGACTCATGAACTCACTGAAAGAAACCTAATGAACCGTGTACTCATTTGTGATTCTTTATTACGACGTAATGAAACCGAACCATTTTTGAAGAAGCTGATAACTGGTGATGAAAAGTGGATCACATACGACAAGAACGTGCGAAAAAGATCGTGGTCAAAGGCCGGTCAAGCTTCACAGACTGTGGCAAAACCCGGATTAACTCGCAACAAGGTAATGCTGTGTGTATGGTGGGATTGGAAGGGCATCATTCATTATGAGCTGTTACCGCCCGGCAGGACCATCGATTCAGAACTATATTGCGAACAATTGATGAGATTGAAGCAAGAAATTGAGAGAAAGCGGCCAGAATTGATCAACAGAAGGGGTGTGGTTTTTCACCATGACAACGCTAGACCTCACACATCTTTAGCCACTCAACAAAAATTACGAGAGTTTGGCTGGGAGGTATTAATGCATCCGCCGTATAGTCCTGACCTTGCACCTTCAGATTTTCATCTGTTTCGGTCTCTGCAGAATTCCTTAGGCAGTGTCAGGTTAACATCACGAGAGGACTGCCAAAACCACTTGTCGCAGTTTTGCGATCAGAAGCCCCAAAATTTTTACAGCAATGGGATCATGTCACTACCAACAAGATGGCAAAAAGTTATGGAACAAAATGGTACCTACATACTTTAGTCAAATGTAAATAAACTATAAAAAAAAACTTTTTGAATTTTCATATTAAATACGAAGAAACTTTTTCCCCAACCTATTATATTAAATGCTCAATGTATTAATAGTAATTAATTGGATAAGGATTGATCCTGTATTGCCTAAAATCGCTTTGAAAATAAGTCATTATTTAAGAAACTTCTAAAATTATCAGCGTTCCTTTAGTATATTTTCCATGTATTATCTACAAAAACTGAGCTTGAACAACGTTGAGCCAGAATATTATAGATTGTTTTTCGTTACATAAAGGTTTATTTAAAAAGTATTTTCGTAATCAAACTGGATCGACGAAACGTCAAAGTACTCTACGCGACTCACATTGAACGCCGTAATTGAGGACGGACACGACATTTCCTGATTAAATAGAACAATTTTGACGTCAAATAAATAATCTCTGAAAACTTGGATGGTTTTATGAAAAGAATACACTTATGTACTTTTTTTAATCCTTTGTTAAAATGTATTGAATCCAGGTTTTCTTTTAAAGCTTAGGTTTGATTGTCAGTTGGGCATAATAAGTTATACGTTCTTCCTCGGAATCCAGACTGCTATTTTCCAAATTTTACCAAATTTAGTTCAGCAGTCTAGCTTTGATAGAGGAACAGAGAGGGCGAAGTTACCTTTACATTTATAATATAAGATAACTCAGTTAAAATCTGTGTTGAAATCGTGAAATCACTCACTGCTGATCAATAATTATCGCCATCAATTTTAAATTAAAATACTTTCCATAAAAATACATATAAAATATTACGTCAAGATTTGATGAAATTAAACAGTCCTATTTTTAATAGTCAGCTATTTTGGATTTAAATAATAATCGTCAACTTTATTTCCTTTTGCACTTAAGGAGTTAACATAAAGTTCATTCCACGACGCTGCTCCGATGCGGGTCGATACACTCATTACTCTCTAATGTACCAGAACATCATCCGATATGCAGGTTTCCTCACGAAATTGTTCACGAAAATGTAGGTATCAAGTATAATATTTTAATATGAACTTGGTGGTAGGATTACGTGCACTCCCAATTGGTAAAACACTCCTTAAATATTTTACCATCGTTACTGTTTTGGTTAGGTTTATAGGGTTAGTAAGTCAGTGTGACTGGTAACAACGGACGCAAAACGTTCCAAAGGTTGGAAGCGCATGGAGGTTTTAAGGAATGTTCCATATTTCTTGCAACGTCAATGTACAAATTTCTAAAAAAATTAGTGATTCTTGTGTTAGCTGGCATTGCGCTTTATAGATTAACATTTAATTTAATTCTATAACAACAATGCTAAAATGTCAACAAGATACTAATTTAATTAACAATAATTACCTTGCAGTACTGCTTGGGCTTGGGTCCATTATCAAAATGGCTTTTAGTTCTTGTTAAATTCTCTTGTTATATTTTGAAAGAAGACGATTCAGCTTTCACTCATAATTACGATCTCATTTTCAACTATTCACAATAATTAATTTCGTCTTGAGGTTGATCCATTATGTTATTAGAAAGAAAAAGAGATAGCATAAGTTTGAATGGGTAAATGTTTGAGAAATATACATTGATCCATCCAAATTACACCAGAACTACTTCAAGGATCTGAATATCTGGCAACGTACTTGCATGCACCACGGTGACAAGACCATGGGCGGTGATAGTCACTTTCCATCAGGTCTCATGCTCGTTTGCCACCAATGACATAAAGAAGTGATACAGAGATAGACTACAGTCTGGAATGGCACATAGGTCATTTATCCCGGAAAAACATACCTAACCTAATCTTAAATATTTTACTTCACCCGTGGACAAAGATGTTTGCGAAAATTAGGGTAATACATATGACGTTTATAATTAATTGTTGTCATATATAAATGTATTATTTTTTTATCGTAAATGCTGGCAACGTGAGGATGATATGGAGCACATGACAGCCAAAAATTCATATTTGATGGAATATAGAAAGGGAGATATAACGAAATATGACCAATTACCTCGTTAAATAATATACTTTGTTTATATAAAAAAAATGCTTTCAAACTGGGTTTTAGTTCAACTGACAAGTAAAACGTTTTGGTTTTAATATTCGAATAAGATACTTAGTGTACTATATATAAAACATTTTACACGTACTTAAAACGTGCAAATCAAGACGTATAAGCTTTTGGAGTAGAAATGATTCACTAAAGATTCGTTCGTTATGGTGTTGGTTGTCATGTGTCAGGCAAAAAGTAGCCTTAAGTAGCCTAATGTCCATTGTTGGAGTTCAAGTTTGCTTCATTCCAAATTTCATCAAATTCGTTTTAACGGTTTGGTCGTGAAAGAGCGACAGATAGACAAACAGACAGAGTTACTTTCACATTTATAATAATAATATAGATAAAATAGATTGCATGAAAATATTATCGTTTAAGACCAAGTTTTGGTGGTTGGTGCCAAATTTATTGTACATTTTTAAAAAACACACATTGTTGGTAGAGCTGATTAAAAGTTCAAGGTCATTTGAATAATCCACTGCGATGTAAACTCGCTGACAAAAGATACGTACATGAAGTTGAAACACTCGGATCCGTAGTGCTATTCTGTGAGAATTCGTATCTCACTCGTGACATTTTAAAATCCGAATCACCGTTGCTATTTTTATACGTGTAACTTAAATTTTGTTGTATAGCTGTAGCTTAAATTTTGTTGTATCCTTGGTGGTAGGGCTTTGTGCAAGCCCCCCTGGGTAGGTACCACCCACTCATCAGATATTATACCGCTAAACAACAGTACGCAGTTTTGTTGTGTTCCGGTTTGAAGGGTGAGCGATCCAGTTTAACTACAGGCACAAGAGACATAGCATCTTAGTTCCCAAGGTTGGTGGGGTATTGACGATGTAAGGAATAGTTAATATTTTTTACATCGTCATTGTCTATGGGTGATGGCTCTTCCGCCAATCTATTCAAAAAAAAAAGGCTCGGAGGATGAGAAAATAAGCCTAGTACATCGTCACATAAAAATCACGTCACGACAAAAATTACCCATTCATCACAACACCAATGCGACACTAGCCCTGGGAAAAACAATTATATTAGAGAGGAGTAACACCTATTAAATTTTACTATACGTCTGTCTGTTTGTATGTCTGTATCTGTTGCTCCTTCACTTACTCTTGCTCAGATAGTCCCATTATATTAGGAGTGAAGAAATGGAAAGTGAGCCTGTGTTTGCGCACAAACTTAGTATGACATGTCATGCGTAGGACTCTGTTGAGATTCGTCATGGCGAAAATCGGTCCATACGACAATATTACATACGAAAATTCCAAATTGCGTTGCGTCATCTGGTATAAGCTATGTATAGTTATGTAATTCAGTTAGACATTACTAAAATACAACAACAGCCTATAAATTTTCCCACTGCTGGGCTAAGGCTTCCTCTCCCTTTACGGAGAAGGTTTGGAACATATTCCACCACGCTTTTCCAATGCGGATTGTTGGAATACACAAGAATTTCTGTGAAATTTGACTCATGCAAGTTTCCTTACGATGTTTTCCTTCACCGCCGAGCACGAGATGAATTATCAACACAAATTAACCACATAAACAATCAATGTTGCTTGCCTGGGTTTAAAACCGTAATCATCGGTTAAGATGCACGCAACCACTGGGCCATCTCAGCTCTCCATATGCTATGAATATATTTGTTGAATACTTTTTCTCATTTTGAGACGTGTTCCGCGATGAGATTCGAATTTGTCCCAACAGAATAGTTCTACTGATGTATAATTCTGATGAAATGGGTCGCATTGCCTTGCATTGTTTGGGGATTATGTGCGCGCCTCATTTGTGGTATTGTGAAAAATGAGCACTAATGAGAGATTGATAATTATCATACTAATTTAATGTTTTACCTCCGGTTTGTTACATCATTGACTTTGTAATGTAGGTTAAATGAAAAGGGATAACATAATGTTGTCTTAAATTTTCGCGATTATTACACATTTAAATAAAACTAATTATAACGGATGAATCGCGTATATTGATTATTTTTAAACATCCCGACGTTTCGAGCACTTTGCAGTGTTCGTGGTCACGGGTAGACTAAGATGACATTTGTCTATTTGAAGAACAAAGGAAATATTATTAACAACTACCGCCAACGATTTCTCAATTGATATCTTGAGTAACGTTCCGGTTGCACGCAGAAGGCACTAACTGTATCTTTAGGTCTTGCAGTCTGTTGGATTTGGGATTTTAAATTTTTAATAAGTGGATCCCAGGTGTTAGAAAGTCTCCAACCATCTTCTCTATTGAAGTTCGGATGTTTTTGAATTTCAATAGCCTCGCGTATCATTCTAGGAATGAATCTGTGTTCTCTAGCGAGGATGCTCTGGATAAACCTAACCATTTTATCCGATTTGATAAACCACAGACCCTCACTAGAGAACACAGATTCATTCCTAGAATGATACGCGAGGCTATTGAAATTCAAAAACATCCGAACTTCAATAGAGAAGATGGTTGGAGACTTTCTAACACCTGGGATCCGCTTATTAAAAATTTAAAATCCCAAATCCAACAGACTGCAAGACCTAAAGATACAGTTAGTGCCTTCTGCGTGCAACCGGAACGTTACTCAAGATATCAATTGAGAAATCGTTGGCGGTAGTTGTTAATAATATTTCCTTTGTTCTTCAAATAGACAAATGTCATCTTAGTCTACCCGTGACCACGAACACTGCAAAGTGCTCGAAACGTCGGGATGTTTAAAAATAATCAATATACGCGATTCATCCGTTATAATTAGTTTTATTTAAAAGGAATAACATTATGGGCATCGGGCTGTAACTTTTAATTGAATAAATCTGTACATATAATAAAATTAGAGTGTCTGTTTGTAATTTAAAATAGACCTTTTTTACTCAATGCATATGTATGTATACGCGGTACATATACCAAAATCACATTTTTTACAATTTTTTTTTTGTCTGTCTGTTTGTTCCGGTTAATCTCTGGAATGGCTGGACCGATTTTGACCGGACTTTCACTGACAGATAACTTATATAATAAGGAGTAACTTAGGCTACAATAATATTTTTTTTGTTAGGTTTCAACGCGTATAAGGTCCCGAGCACAGCTATTACTTCAATATGTGTTTTTTTTTTATTTGAATTATTTTTTTAAATGCGTCATAATTTTGAATTTTAGTAATTTCAACAATCAAATGACTTCTGATTCAAATTTAATTTAAATTCTAAGAGAGTTCAACTAAAATCGATATAAATTCAATCGCAATCGAATAAAAAGGCAATTGTCAGCAATATAGGTGAGAAAAATCGATACAGTTCTGACAGCACGATCATGATTGGCAGAATTGGCAGACGGTTATTGGAAATTTGAAAACTAGCTTTGACGAGATTTTATTTATGAAACTAGTGGAATTGGAATTGAAGAACATTTATTATATACATGCGACGTACCCTGACTTCACATGGGTTAACACTATGAATTTAGTTTACTGTATAGAAGAGCTGAGATGGCCCAGTGGTTAGAACGCGTGCATCTTAACCGATGATTGCAGGTTCAAGCCCAGACTAGCACCAGTATATGTATGTGCTTAATTTGTGTTTATAATTGATCTCTTGCTCGGCGATGAAGGAAAACATCGTGAGGAAACCTGCATGGGTCTAATTTCATCGAAATTCTGCCACATGTGCATACCACCAACTCGCATTGGAACAGCGTGGTGGAATATGGTTAAAACCCTCTCTTAATGGAAGGGGAGGCTTTGTCTCAGCAGTGGCAAATGTTCAAGCTGTTACTTTACTGCATAGCTGGATAATTGGACATAATGTCATAGTCAGGGCTTATCGTATAGTCCCCGAATTAATTAATAATTGTCGTGGCATAGCTTGGCTTGGCTAAGCTTAATTCAGTTCGGCTTAGGACATAGCGTGACATTAGTAAGCTATATATTAGTAATATGAATAATAATAATAATTTGTTTTTGACACTTAAACCAAATTGTATCAGCACCTGATTTAGATGATTTTAGCTTTGAAGACCATCATTTTATTTTTAAAAGCTCTCCATCCGACTCCTTTCAAAACAAAGTTTTTTCGTTGCACATATTTTTGAAATTATAATAAATACTAAAATTCATTTTAATGTAAATGAAAAATTAAATCTTTATTAAATACCGAAGATTATTTTATATATGTACATTTTATTGATTTGGAGGAAATCGCTACGAAAATAACGTATAGCTTTTTTCTCATTTATTGATATTTTTGCTAGTAAAAACCGTATCAAAATCTGTTGAGTGATAGACAAGAGGGAAGAAACAGGAGATCCTCGCTGTATCACAGAGACTTAATGAGACGCCTTTCAGATGTTCGTTTGAAGTCAAGGCCAGTACAGGCAACAGGAAAACTGTTTAAACGACTCTTATATAAGACCGTTGCGCTGTGTATTACTCGACTTGGAATCTGCCTTTTAAGAAAAAACAGTAATTTTATTTTGTCTTTGTTGATATATTAATGATTTCTTAGAAATTATTATTAAGCAGGAATACGGCGAGTATTTGTACGTACTCGTTAACTCTACGTTTGTATTTGTATAACAATGACAGATTTTTTTACATGGAATTCATTTGGTATTCCTCCCTAAACTATTTGATTTGTGGAATGTACATTCTGCGAATACTTGCTGTTATTGGGTTAGACATTTTCATATAAAATTCACACATAAATATATTATATACCCATGTTCAGAAACAATATGCCTTATTGAATTTCGTACTTTTGATTGTGACTATCAGCTTTTGCTCGGATGATCAGTGTTCGAAAGGGTTGCAAGCATTCTTACCAACATTCCAGGCGGTCATAATTTTTGTAGTAAATATTTTTATTTTTTTTTACGTAGGACGTAACTGACGGCTTAATGTTAATAATTCTTATGTAAGATCTAATTGTCTATTCTTACTAATTAATGGAAATAAATTGTATACTTCTTTGTAATAATTATTTTTTCTCCTTTTTCAACAGAAAAGGCAAATGTACCCGCTGATGCTAAGTGGTCACCATTATCCATAGACATTGTTAGCGTATGAAAATTTAATCATTGCTTAGTTCGCCACAGCATTGGGATCTAAGATATTAAATACCTAGTGAGCAGGAAATGAGGGTAGACTCACCACTAAACAATAAATACTTGACGGTAGACTAAAATTATTTTATCTATCGATTAACAAAAGAAGTTCCCAATTCTTTATATCGCTCATCCAGAACGTCAAATTGTCAGAATTATTGTTTCAATAGTTTCGATTGACATCTATATAACAATAATTCTGACAATATTACACTAGAAAGTATGTACGAAATGAGATCGTTTGGAATGAAAAAGTCATTTTACAGATTTTTGCAATTGTGACGATGTCGTTCTGGATGAGCGATATCATGTTAAGTAAAAATAATCTGAGCCTTTTTGACACAAATAAAAGCCACAAAAAGTCATGTTAAGTATCGATTCATCTTTAATTTCAATACAGATTCAATCTCATTGATATTTGTCATTGTCGAATTTTTATTCGCATTTAAGGGTTCAGGAAGTTTATAAGTGTTCAGACGTGTTTATTTATTTTTATTTCATGCAAACAGAAAGGCATTTGTTCACACATGGGGTCTTTGTTTCTGTAGTTGAATGAAACGTGATCAACTCCCAACACGAACGAAGCATAATACTTTTATCACATCTATTCTTCACGGAGAAAATTATTTGTCCTAGAAAATATAAGTGAAGATCGTCCCATTGTTCTATTGTGCTTGTAATCATTTCGAGCATTGGATGTTGTTTTGTCAAACGTATATTTTATTGGTGAAGTTTTATCGGAAGCACTTGGGCTGACAGATATTGAAATTATTTATCGAGCAAGTCATTATGTTCATTCCTCTTTACTTTCGTTTACTTGTTACTGTTTTTATGTATATTGAAATACATATATGTGAAAGTATCTGTCTGTTTTTTTTATGGAATAGGTTGGCGGACGAGCATATGGTATGATGGTAAGTGGTCACCATCACCAATAGACACTGATGCTGAAAAAAATATTAATTATTCCTTACATCGTCAATGTGCCACCAACCTTGGGAACTAAAATGTCATGTCCCTTGTGCCGGTAGTTACACTGGCTCACTCACCCTTCAAACCGGAACACAATAATACTAAGTAATGTATTGTTTAGCGGTAGAATATCTGATGAATGGGTGGTACCTACCCGGACGTGCTTGCACCAAGCCCTACCAACAAGTGAACCACTGTCTGTGTGTCGCTCTTTCACGACCTTATCCCTGGACCGATTTTGATTGCGGGTTCAAACCCAGGCAACCTCCACTGATTTTTCATGTGTTTAATTGGTGTTTATAATTCATCTCGTGCTCGGCAGTGAAGGAAAACATTGTGAGGAAACCTGAATGTAACTAATTTCATTTGAAATTCTGCGCCATGTGTTTCTACCGACTTGCATTGGAACAGCGTGGTGGAAAATGCTTCAAAACCTTGTCCTTAAAGGTAGAAGGGGCCTTAGACCAGCAACGGGAAATTTACAGGCGGTTACTGCTACTATTTGTTTTTATTTGTTAGAATGAACATTTTCGTAGCGTGATATAGCGAGCAAGGCTAATCTGCACAGCCGCAGATGCGTTATATTGAGACGATCTCGCAGCATTTGTTACTGTTCTTTTTTCAATAACAGTGGAATTTTAAGAGCATAGTCACGTAATCAATGATTACTAATTTTATACACGTAATTATTTGGGACATTTAAACAAAAGTATAACTTTAAATATATATTATTTGACAATTTTTTGTCTGTTTGTATGTTCCGACTAAATGACTAATCTCTGGAACGGCTGGACCTTACAGATTAGTTTAATTTTAAATATAATAGGTTAGTAGATAAATATACTGTTTATTTAACTTTTTCTTCATTGTTAAAAGTACAATAATGAATAAAAAAATTTAAATGTCTATCAATGACAAAACAAGTAAAGGTCATAAATATATAACCCAAGGAAACCTTCTGAAAGGTACCCGTGGCCCTTAACCGCGATGGTCGTCTTCAGCACGGATTAAAGCCTCCCTGAGAGTAACCCCTTGTCCTGACATAATTTGAACCTTTGGTACTTAACCATTTATTTTATTCACGCTGTCCCAGATTGTTTTTAATTACATTTTTTCTAAAAGTATGACTTCCGCTTTTACGATCATAAAATATAAAACCTTTTTTCTGCATTTTCTGTAGTCGGCATATAATAAATCCAGCTCGTATTTACTGCAGTAATAAAAAGTTCGAAGTCAGGGTTCAACGGAATTATGTAGAAAAATTGAATATATTCATAGTTTATGAACTACTGCTTTGATCTACTTTATACCGGCTGAAACCAGTTTGTTCTGATTTACACTGCTTTGAACTAATTATTTCTAAGAGACTGAGATGAGAGAGAGAATTTTTAATAATATAATCCTGGAGAAAATTCTGGAAGATTATATTATTAAAAATTAATATTAATCATAAAAATTGATTTTTTTTAATTAATTATTGAATTACATTTTAATATTTTATCGCTGATAAAATTAATAATGATATTAGATATTGTACTATACCTTCTTAATTATGTATTATCAGGGTTTTATTAAAATTAAAACAAGCCCTACAGTACGGAAGGGAAAAGGGTTAGGACAAAGGGATTAGAGGATAAAACTCAACTCTTTATTAATACCTTCGCTTGCGATTGTATTTGCATAATTAATAAATTATCTTGATTTTAGATAAGAGATATAATAAAAGTAATTTAATATTTTTATTTAATTAGAATATTCCATAGAGTAATTTTATAACGTTTCAAATTGAATAATCTACCACTGATTTAAAGTAAATTGTATTAAAGAACCGGAATTAATAAACTCAGTAGTCATTCTTTATTCATAATTAAAAAAATATACCTACATGTAAAAATTGTAATATACAATGTACTTAAATTAACTTCAAGCTGTTTAATCGTCTATAGCATCTTGGATAGTATGACAGAACTTAGTAGAAAAAAACTTGGCCAAACGTAGTCTGTACCTATTTGATAATAAAACGCACAAAATACACATTTGATTAGTTAAACTTGGTGTAATATTACTAAGAGTATCTAATGTTGCACTATTTATACCTGCTATATAACACTATCTCTTACAGCTGTGGGTTGGCTGGAAGAAATTTATTTTAGAAATAAGCCCGCCATTGTAAACAAAAATTTCATATATAAAAAAAACTACGATGTACAATTTCTCAGTGCAATAAAGAGTATTATATATAACAAACGTCACTCTACTCTATCACGAAGGTCGCTTCTAATATTGGCTAAGAATAGAAAAAGTTTCCAGACGAACACTGTACTGTGTGCTTAGAAATGTACCTTCTTGTCACCCCCATGGGATGCTTTCGGGTTTTAGATCCAGCCTTGAAGTTTGAGCTCTCATGGAATTCGAATGTCGTCAATCCTGACTCGTCACCTATGAGATCGCACCTTGGTCAAAACATGGTGAAGGAAATGTACGAAAATTTTCTTTCTTCTATGTGATTTTAATAAACCACATTATAGCGTGATTGAACTTACTACTAACGCCATCTATTGACAAAAACTTTTAAAATATAACAATGTATTTTTTTAATAATTACAATGAAAGCGCTTTAACAATTAGCTTGGGGAAAAATCAAGCTGATGTGTTTTCCACCAATTTTATTAGAGCCTAAACAGTTACTTGCCGGTTTAAGACATTAAAAAAACATTTAAAAAAGTTTTCATATCTTTAAAATGAAATTAAATCAATACAGAAGCTGTCATAGGATTTTAAATAAATTATTAAATAACGATGGAATAAATGCTTAGTTTCACAGGCGACGTACTAGTAAACATTACTGTTTAATTCCGATAACATGACTTAATAAATAGTAAAATATATGAATTTCAAAGCTTTTTCATCCTACCCTCGCGGACGTGTTCATTGCACGCTCGTTCTAATCTGACAGCAACGGTTACACACATAAATAATCCTTCATTGCAATATCGCCTTTATGACAAAAGCAATAAGGTCTACAAGTTAAATGTATCACCAATCCATCACTGTGATAGATTTGGTTGTGAGTTTGTTTTCTTTTCCAATAATAAGTATTTGTTCCAATCTGGTGTTGTATGCGAACATTTATTTTCGTTATTACTGTTGTTCTTAATTTAAAAATGTTATATTTATTTTAATTTTTAGCAAAAAAAGGAATTTATCTGAGGTGACCAAAATTTCAACACAATTGGTTAAGATTAAAAAGTGCCCAATATGAATTATGTAATAATTGTTTACTTCTAAATATTTCCCCTTTTTTAAATACTTAGTTATTTTTCAACTAAGATTTTGTTTTTTTTTTAACCTTCCATTCTGGGTTCATATAAATCGTCTGTTTCGTGAATAGAAAATTAAAAACTTATGGTCTGAAATATTATGACTGGACCACCATTTATGTCAAAGTAAAAATATCTTTATTCAATGACGAAGAATCATACTTACCGATAAATAGAATCTCAGATCAGAGAATTCCCAGTGAAAAAGTATAACAACACAGCCTATAAATTCCCACAGCTGGGCTACAGGCCTCCTCTCCGTATGAGGAGAAGTTTTGGAACATATTCCACCACGCTGTTCCAATGCGGGTTGGTGGAATACACATGTGGCAGAATTTCTATGAAATTTGTCACATGCAGGTTTCACAATGTTTTCCTTGGGTTTAAACCCGCTTTCATCGGTTAAGATGCACGCGTTCTAACCACTGGGCCATCTCGACTCGAAAAAGTACATCTTTTCAGAAACGTTGTCAAGATGTTGTACATTATTAAGTTCGACGTCTGATAATCAAAAACCGATAAAGTTGACTTCACAAAAGACAAAGGTTTAAAACACGTTACGCGAAACTTTACTCGACTGCGAAAAGATCCTCTCAGCATCAGAAGTGTCGCATTTACGGCGACGTTTCGGATTTATCCGAATTATAGGGATGTATTGAGACGATTCTTAACGGAACGTCGATTCAGTATTTTCATTAATAAAAGGAAAGAAAGGACATTTTGAAAATATTGAGAAAGATTTGATTTTGAAATAAAATTTGCTATTTTTCAATTTAAGCACACGATTTCTTCTAGATAGAGAATACTGATGCTAGAGTGATAATCAACCAATTAATTTATTAAAAGATTCTTTAAATCTCAGGTATCATGAGCTAATGCACTTCAAATTAGAATTTTATTACTTTTCAGATTTATCAAATTAAATCACATTGCGTACTTTTTCACAACCTTACTGATCTTGACAATATCGTAGGTACTCTGAGGCACGCGACGTGACGTTTATATAGGCACGTATTGTAAGGGAATAATCGCTTCTGGTTGAATATGAGCCGCCAAATCTCTTACTTATATGACCCAGTAACAAACGCAAAAATAAATTGTTATTTTCTCGAAAAATTAAATTTTTCTAAATAGAAAATAGTATTGGTATATACATGTTTGATCATTTATTTTGATACTGTTTGACTGAGCAGATGGTTGTCCAATACTTGACATCACTAAATAGTATAAAACAAAGTCGCTTTCTCTGTCCCTGTGTCCCTTTGTATGCTTAAATCTTTAAAACTATGCAACGTATTTTGATGCAGGTTTTTTAATAGATATAGTGATTTGAGAGGAAGGTTTTTGTATTTAATACATGGACAATATACCTAGTAAAGAAACACTGATAATTTTAGAAGTTTCTAATGTGATGACGTGAATGACCAAATTCTGTAGTATATTTAGTATCAGTATTGCACCCGCGCGAAGCCGGTGCTAGACGCTAGTAAGATATACAATATACATATACATATGTTTTCAATCCCCGGGGAGAACTCCACCGAACCATGAACAAGGAGACGCTGCTGATGCGTTATACCGACATAATCACTCAGCCTCTCCGAACCATGTCGAAGGTACCCAATGCTGTGGTTTCAGTGGGTAAACCCGCATAAACCGGTTTAACCAGAGGCCCTTTCATTACTGATGGCTACAAAAATATCTTTATATTTTTTTCATAGAGATGGTATTGATACGATTGTTTTTTTGAGCCTACTTAGAACAAAGAGATTTTGTTTAATTGCAACTTGCAAAGCGGCTAGCAGAAAACTATATAAGGTAAATAGGACATTATATAAAATTTTAGATATAATTATTCAATTCAACTGTGAAAATTGTTTAATATGGTTCTTGTATTATAAAACAACATAATGAAATTAATCTTCTTAAAATTTCTATCAAAAGAAGCGTCGATCGCTGATATTTTATTTCAACTAATTATTTCTTGTATTACACATAAAGCTTTGATAAATCTTAATTAGTACACAAATATTAATTAACAGCGGCCTTGAAGGTTGTTTTTATACTATAGGTTGTCGAACATATGGGCCACCTGATGGTAAGTGGTCACCACCGCCAATAGACAATGGCGTTGTAAGAAACATTACCCATTCTTCATCAAGACGCCTTCAACCTTGGGAAGTAAGATGTTATGTCCCTTGTGCCTGTAGTTACACTGGCGCACTCACCCTTTATTCCAGAATACAACAATAGTAAGTACTGTTATTTGGCAGTAGAATATCTGATGAGTGGATGGTACCTACCCAAAAACCCCTACCAAGAAAGAAAGTTAAAGATCCTTTTTTTAATAGAAAAAAGAACCGTTATGATATTTCACCCCGACGAGTATGCAGGCTGCGATAAAGCGGTTTCAACCATTTTCTAGATCTCATGAATGGAGTGATTTAATTTTAGTAAGGTACTCTTAGATACATGGTGCTATTTTGTGCATTACTTTTGTGGAATTCTTACGAGGGTTTTAATTTGTCGAAGGGTGGATTCCTCCAATGCGGTTCTCGACCATTTGACTTACCCTTCCTTAGGGAGAGACATAATTCAAGGCCAACCTCTGACCGTATCCATTAAGCCCATGATGCTCTTAACAGGAGGCGCTTTACCAGACTCTGTGCATTTGTTTCTCGAACGAAAACTATGTCTTCGATTTACAATTTACTTCATAATGTTTACAAGTATAACTAACACATACCTAGGCTTGAAGATTACTTACTGATAATGGACTTGATAACCTTGCCTCTGGATCGACATCAATCATTATTCCCAGTACGCAATACCACTGTGAGCCAAGATGGTCCAGTGGTTAAAACGCAATCATCTTAATCAATGGTTGTGGATTTAAATCCTGCCTGGATTGCACCACTGAATTTTCATGTGCTTAATTGTATTTATAGTTCATATCGTGCTCGACGGTGAAAGAAAACATCAAAAGGTGTACCAACCCGCATTGGAGCAGTTTATGTGCTTCTAATCTTCTCCTCAAAAGGAGAAGAGTTCTTAGCCCAGCAGTGGGAAATTTACAGGTCGTCAATGTTGTTTTTGTTCCCACTATACTGACAAACAAGAATACTTCTATTACTATATCTAACAAATGTGAAATATTCATCTAAATCGTTCAGATGGAGAATGGTTTAAATAGCTGTAAAATTAGTCCCAGAATTTAAATAAGCTGTTAAAACATTCTAAAAATCGGGATGTCCCGCGCGTTTGTCCCGAGAGTAGCTCGTTAAGAGTCGTACTAATTAGACGGGCGTGTTAAGTGAACGCCTCCGTGACATAACTTACTTACACGTGGAATGTCACACGTTTGCTGTTTATTGGCAATTAACTAATATTTTTTCTTTTCAACTGAGATCAATACTTAGGCAAAATTAATATCGGCTTGGACACGTGTTGATCTTTCATTGTGAAGTTGTAAGTTGCAAGGAAACTTCTTTCATCGTAACATTATTGCTATAAATAAGCTAAGCATTATTTAAACCATCCGCAAATCGGATGATGAAAATAATATTAAGGAAACAGATTACTGGTTGACTAAAAAATTTAAAATAATGAGGTAGGTTTATTTAGTACGCCAGGGTAGGTACCTCTCACTCATCAGATATTCTACCGCAAAACAACAGTACGCAGTATTGTTGTGTTACGGTTTGAAGGGTGAGTGGGACAGTGTAACTACAGGCACAAGGACATAGCGTCTTAGTTCCCAAGGTTGGTGGCGCATTGACGATGTAAGGAATAGTTAATATTTCTTACAGCGTCATTGTCTATGGGCGGTGGTGACCACTAACCATCAGGTGGCCCATATGCTCGTCCGCCAACCTATACCATATACAACATCGAAATATAAAAAGGTTAAGTTTTTTTAGTCAAAATCGAAATCTAAATTTGCCTTTTTCGAGTAAGTTTTTACAAGGCCTTTTGAAATGCCATCTTAAAAAAACTGTATTCAATAGAAAGATAGATATTCTCTTTTCATTCAACATTCGATATACAAATATATGTTAGTTATATGTAACATATTCTACCTGCAAATCAATACGAATTAGCTCCACGCTTTTTATCATCTTCATATTCTTGGGTAATTGTGTAAGTGTATTTATTAACAAACGGTCTGAATTTACGAATAGGCAAAAATATGTGAGAGGTTTTAGTATCGAAACGGGTTTAGTAAAACTTTTAATTATGTTATACAAACTATCGTGCGACAGCCGAAACTGGACTATAATAATTATTGAAAATGAACTAAAACACAAATTAAGCTAATTCATATTTTTATTATATCGACCATCTATTTTGTTCCTACCATTTTTTATTGATAGCGACAAATTCATTTAATCTTCATCATCAATATTTCTTTACCATCTTAACGTACCACCTTAAGGAAATAACGTACAGTCGGGGTAAGAAAAGGTTCGTCACCTTAAGACCTATTTCGTGTGCTCAGTATGAGCGATAATCTGCTTTACTGATCGAGAATGACATATTGCGTCGCAATGATTTGATGTTCAGATTCAAAAGATACTAAGTATTTAAGACTTGATAAAGGAATTAATTTGAAAACTAACGAAGGTTTGACTGACTGTACATTGCTTTCTGTTACTTATACAGACAGATATCGCAAATAAAGATTCGAATCGAAATTGAACCGAGCGTCGATTCGGTCAATAAATGTTACGTAATTGGGCTTCGTTTTATTTAACAGTCGAGATGTTCCGTTTTAAGTCCGTAACGTAAAACAAACATCATGTCGTCTAAATTGCAATTGTATTTGCAATAATTGTAATGTCTATGTATTTCATACAAATATTGTTTGTTACTGTAAGTTTTAAATACTTACAACGATAACAACAACAGCCTGTAAATTTTCCACTGTTGGGCTAAGGTCTCGTCTCCCTTTGAGAAGAAGGTTTTGGAACATATTCCACCACGTGTTGGTCGAATACCTATGTGGCAGAATTTCAATGAAATTAGACACGTGCAGGTTCCCCCACAAAGTTTTCTTTCACCGCCGAGTACGAGATGAATTATAAACACAAATTAAGCACATGAATATTCAGTGATGCTTGCCTGGGTTTGAACCCGCAATCATTGGTTAAGATGCACGCGTTAGTCACTGGGCCATCTCGGCTCGCTTAAATACTTAATTTCTTTGTTGATTTCTCTGTTGAAACATATTAAATAGAGGTCGTGTGCAATAATTTAACTCTGTGAAATAACTCTTATTTACGTCTTCTTAAAAACATCGAAAATTACAAGTCTCCGGATTTAACAGTTTCTCATTAAACGAGAAACGTTCTGCGATCGTTAATTAATTGCTTTTTAACGTAATTTTTTCAGTTCTAATTAGCACTTTTAAAATGGAATTTTAATTTTAAATTCATCTGTAAATTCATAAAGTAAAAGTAAAGTAATAGCCTGTAAATTTCCCACTGCTGAGATAAGGCCTCCTCTTCTATTAAGGAGAGGGTTTGGAACATATTCCACCACGCTGTTCCAATGCGGCTTGTTGGAATGCACATGTGGTAGAATTTTGATGAAATTAGACACATGCAGGTTTCCTGACGAAGTTTTCCCTCACCGCCGAGAACGAGATGAATTATAAACACAAATTAAGCACATATATACATATATAGTGGTGCTTGCCTGGGTTTGAACCCGCAATCATCGGTTCATATGCACGCGTTCTAACCACTGGGCCATCTTGGCTCTAAAATTCATGGTGAAGTCAATAATTTAAAAAAAATCACCCAAAGGCAAAATTTTTCGGGTTTAGGGAATAACACACAAGCTTACAAAAGGCGGTTACTTTTAGTAGATATGTTAATAGTGATTTGTTTCGTGGAAACAAATGTTGTTCAAGAATAAAATAACTTTCTGATATCAATTATTAATCTATTAGATAGGATGTCCCACTAAAAGCAAACTGAAACAAACGATCAACTTTATTACATTAGTGTGCGTGTCGACTAAGCTTGATACTAACCAATCGTCATAATCCTTTACTAGTGTGCGTGCTGTAACCAATTGTTAGGACTATTTCTTTCAACATATTCTCAGCTTTGACAATATATCTGTTTGTGTGTGTGCCGAATCATGTCAACTTATTATTTATTCGTTTGCAATTTGTCTGAGAGAGGAAAGGCGCAAGCGACATCACATATTATTTGCAATCGCTTAGATGGTGAAAGCTATGGTTATTACTTGTATGGGACCTAACTTTGCTACTAAGAATTTTTGAACAGTAAACTCATTAGCAATTTCCAGCTGTCGACAGCCTTACAATATTACTAAGACAGCGAAGCAAATATAGTACGACACAACTTAGATGTAGCATCGGCAAATTTAATAAAACCGATTACTGCCGTTGTCAACCGACTTCCAAAAGGAGGAGGTTTAGGATTTTGATAATTTTTTTTTTGTTTGAAAGGTAGTGCTTCCCGTGGGGTCCCATTTTTTTTATTTTTTTTTCCGATGATGGTATCCATGTGAAAACGACATAAGTCTTAAATTTGCATTATGTATATGCGCAACAAATAGGTGAATAACTGAAAATCACGTTAACCAATTTTGATAATTCTTTTTTTATTATAAAATATATACTTCAAGGGTAATTTGGTGAAAGTTTGGTAAGGTTCTGAGCACAGGATCCATGACAAAGTAACGGAACGGAAGGGAACGGAACAATTCTGAGGAGCACGTTAGCGATACTCGGTCGAATCTTTTATTTATAGGTTATTTGGATATTTGAGTCACCTTCCGTAATGTGGTTATGTTTATGTAATTATCATAGTCGAATATTATAATCAACTAGCTACCCACCCCGGCTTCGCACGGGTGCAATACTGATACTAAATATACTACAGAATTTGTTTATATACGACATCACATCGCAAACTTCTAAAATTATCAGTGTTTCTTTACTATATTGTTCATGTTTTATATACACAAACCTTCCTCTTGAATCACACTATCTTTTAAAAAAAACCGCATCAAAATCCGTTGCGTAGATTTAAAGATATAGGGACAGAGAAAGCGACTTTGTTTTATACTATGTAGTGATGGAACTCCTATACGGCTCGCAGTGAGGGTGCGATATGGGGCAGAATTTCTTACTATCTTTAATCAAATTTTGTGTATGTGATGTGATGTCATATGATGTACGAAATATAGTTGGTCTTTTTCAAAGCTTTTTTGCTGAGTTCGATTACAGCTCTTTCGAGGGATCCTTGTAGTTTACGCCGCGTGACGTATTAAATCCGCATTTTCGAAAGTCTATTTTTGCTTTATTCGCAAGTTTCCTTTGAAATTGTCCTCGAAGTAGTTTCTGACTCATATAAACGGAACGTTTAATCTATCCATATTTAAAAAAATTAGTTAGTCAACATCAGCTTCACTTAAAATCAAAAAATAAATAAAATTTTAACAAAAAGAAAAACCGACTTCAAACAACACACTATTTTAAAACAAATGAATATGCACGAAAAAGTAATAAAAATAATTGCGTATTCCACATATTTTTTAGAGTCTTCCTAAGTTAAATGAAATGAAAAATATTAGACTACTTAAAAGTCGATTAACGATTATATCATGTAGTTATAATTATTGTTATATTTGGAGTCGGTGTCAGCCAATAAAACCCTACAGTATATCTATCAAAAAACAATACGAGAATACTTTGACAAATATGTTTTTTACAAATTACCTTTTACACAATAATATACTGGATCAATCAAGGGGCTCGTATCGCTTCTTTCTTTTGATTGTTGGGGCAAGGGCACCGTGGCTGACACCGGCTCCAAATATACCAATAACTATAACTACATGATATAATCGTTAATCGACTTTTAAGTAGTCTAATATTTTTCATTTCATTTAACTTAGGAAGACTCTAAAAAATATGTGGAATACGCAATTATTTTTATTACTTTTTCGTGCATATTCATTTGTTTTAAAATACTGTGTTGTTTGAAGTCGGTTTTTCTTTTTGTTAAAATTTTATTTATATACAACCAATAGAATCAGCTCCCTATCGCGCCATTCGACACTATTCGTCGCTATAGATCCTCGCGTCAGTTCAACCCGAGAAAGCAAATGCATGTAAATCGACGTGTCATATGATATTACATGTTACTACGTTTGTGTAAAGATCATATTCACATAAGAAATAAATGTTGATAATTTGGGATGTCGTACCATACCGTATTAATTAGTATTTTAAACGCAATTATAAAATACATTAATATCAGATTTGATGCTGATAAGTAGACGAATTTTACATACGACCCTTTGTCTCTTACAGTAGCGGTGTGTGCCTTATCTTTATATAGCGAAACTGGAATCTTGTATTTCAAACAGACTTATATACTCGTACGTATAACGTAGTCCGTGTGCCCGCGTCTTTGTGCAAACGTTACCAGAATAAAATACCATTCGTTTGAATTACTTATTTTCCGTCGCGTTTTCTGTTACTGTGTTATATATTTTGTATGTATGTTTACGTTGATTTGATATCTCAGTAACTCTATACAAGTACCAGATATGTAAAAGTAAGTTTGTAAGTAATGAGTCGAAATGGCCCAGTGGTAAGAACGCGTGCATCTTAACTGACGATTGCGGGTTCAAACCAAGACAGGCACCGCTGATTCATGTGCTTAATTTGTCTTTATAATTCATTTCGTGCTCAGCGGTGAAGAAAAACATCGAGAGGAAACCTGCATGTAACAAATTTCATAGAAATTCTGCCACATGTGTATTCCACCAACCCGCATTGGAACAGCGTGGTGGAATATGTTCCAAACCTTCTCCTCAAAGGGAGAAGAGGCCCTTTAGCCCAGCAGTGGGAATTTACAGTCTGTTGTTGTGTGTTGTGTTGTGAAAAGTAAGTTTAATTCTGACTTGAATCGGTGGTGAGTACTAGTAGTTGCCTGCGGCTTCTCTCGCGTTTTAGGGTCTCGGTTGTCGAGTGTCAAGTAAAAAATAGCCTATGTCCTTTCAAGGAGTTCAAGTTTGCACCACACCAAATATCATCAAAATCGGTTCAGAAAATTGGTCGTGAAAGACTACACTTTTAATATTAATATATTTTTTTATTAACATAACCGTTTGTGATAGCGTCAAAACTTTGTGTTGGTATTCCATTTTCAAATATTAACATGATAAACTATGAATCCCCTGATGTACGGATACCCTCGTCATCTGGAAAGTGAAGCCTCCTCGGCCATAAAAAACAGACAACGCAGTGTTTTCTGAACTAACCAAATCTCGGGTTGCTTAAATCCGTCTTATATGGCGCATCTTTGTTGAACGTGTCAGGTTTATTTATGGTGACTTAACACGTTAAAATATTTTAGGAAGAATTTATATTTCTTTATCACAAAAATGTAACATGTGGTAACGCCTTGCTGATCTTTGAAAAACGTATTCCATAAGGAGTAACCATCTTTTATATAGGCCTGACTATAAATGACATGATTCACAATAATGAACAGGAAAGTGAGAGCACCGTATTGTTAATATCAATGTTATTTTTTTTGGTATAGGTTGGCGGACGAGCATATGGGCCACCTGATGGTAAGTGGTCACCATCACCTATAGACAATGACGCTGTAAGAAATATTTTCACGCTTTCACGCCCAAACTCCTGGATAGATTTGAATGATATTTGGTACACATATAGGCTTTTTTATTGGAAAAAGTCTTTAATGGGTTGAAAATAGGGTTGATAGTTTGCATGAAAATATTTTCATTTTTAGAAGTAGAAGTATTAAACTTATATATATTTTTTATTCACCCCAAGTACGATAGGAATTTAACACAAATGAAGCACATAAAAAGTCAGCGTGTTTGGTCTTGAACACGCCACCGGTTAAAATGTAGGTCTTGTAACCACTATTAATAAATATTTATGTCCCCATAAGTAGAGAACATATATATACATAAATATTAATCGAATACATTGACATAGAGATGTACAGATGTTCATAGCGTAAGCTACCAACCAATAGGCACAAGATTTTCGTGTTTTCAGAGGCGTGGAGCGTGTATAATTCCAATTTCCAGATAAATTTACGACAGGAAAATCCATCTTTATAGTTATGGACCCGTGTTTGAAGCAACATTCGTCTCATGTATGTCAGCCATTAGACCATCTAGACAGAAAAAAATACGCCTGACATTAGGTTTATTTATAAAAAAGTAAAGTTATATTTATCACCTGACATTTACCTTTAACTAACATTTAGTTGTTTCTTTAGAGAATACATCACGTTATTGGATTTTATTTATAGCTCGCTGAAAATATATCCATTGTTTTTTAACCGTTTGACAGAATCATTTCCACGTCGATTACCTGGTGGCTGTGAAGTTGAATCCGATTGATATATTCAAAAATGGAATTCCATTTGTAAAATGATTAGTGATGTGCAATATTACGATGCCGTGAACGATTTTGCCAATGGTTGCCATACTCAGAGGACTAACTAACACCAACTAACTAACTACACATACGCAAGACAGCTGGCAGGAGCTGGATGCGAGTAGCCCAATAATGATCTCAGTAGCATGCAATTGGAGAGGCCTATGTCCAGCAGTGGACGGAAATGGGCTGATGGATTGGATTGGATTGGGCAACATCACATGCATAACTCTGTTCAATATAAGTAGCTAAAGCATTTGTGTTATGGAGAATCAGAAGTAACGAAGGTACAACACTCAGACCCAAGACAACATAGAAAACTAATGAACGTTTACTACTTAACGTTCAAACTCGGGAATTACCTTACTTCTCACTTCCAGGATGTTACTCAGAATATACCAAAAGCAAAACCTAATAACTATTCAACCAAGCGCCTCAGGATCTTCTTTATCCGCAAGATCAACGAAGTATCCAGATTTGAAAAACGTAATAAGTACAACGATAAAGAAGTTACTGGGATTTTCTGTCGAGAAGTTCACAGTGGCAGAAAATAATTTAAAAGTTTCCAGATTTCACGCTTTAATGTCCGGAAATCGTGAACATCCATTAGTCCATCCACTAGTACTTAAACTATTTCCACCCGTGTAGTATTTGCCGTCTTATCGGATTACGAGTGTGGAAATAGACGATGTATTTGAGAGAATGCATCTATTTGTGTACTGTATCAGGCTGGGAATATCATCATCACAATCTATATTCTATATGTATGTATCAATATTATAAATGTAAAAGTAACTCTGTTTGTCTGTCTGTCGCCCGCAAACCGTAGAACCAAATTTGAGGAAATTTGGTATGAAGCAAACTTGAACTACAAGAAAAGTTTAACTTGCTGGTAGGGCTTTGTGCAAGCCTGCCTGGGTAGGTAACACCCACTCATCAGATATTCTACCGCTAAACAACAGTACGCAGTATTGTTGTGTTCTGGTTTGAAGGGTGAGTGAGCCAGTGTAACTACAGACACAAGGGACATAACATCTTAGTTCCTAAGGTTGGTGGCGCATTGTCAATTTAAGGAATAGTTAATATTTCTTACAGCGTCATTGTCCATGGGTAATGGTGACCACTTACTATCAGATGGCCCATATGATCGTACGCCAACCATTACCATAAAAAAGACAGACAAATTTACTTTCATATTTATAATATTAATATAGATCAAGCAATTACAATTCTTTATTTACAGTTACGATGAACATACATATGTTACATAACTGATAAGAAAATAATTAATACCAACAGATAAACCAGATGTGTACTTGTTTTGTAGTGAAGACGACCGCCTAATGTTGTTTACATGTGCGTAAACGTGTGTTAGTGTGCATCGTGCGCGTGTGTGAGAGAGTCTTTTTATGTCTTTCTTTCAGCTAATTAAGAGTCGAACCCTTCAAAGGTATCTTTATGTTACGTTTGATGTGTTTTTTTGCGCTGCATGTCTACTAATTGTTTTTTTTATTGCGCTTTAATTAAGAAAGAGCTCAATTTAATTAGTCAACTCGATCGCTGTGGCATCATTACAGTACAGGGCGTTTAATACCTTATATGAAAAGTATCATAATACCGGTACGGGCTTATTAGACCCTGTAAAATGAAAAGAAACAGCCTGTACATTTCCCACTGTTGAGATAAAGCCTCCTCTTTCATTAAGGAGAGGGTTTGGAACATATTCCACCACGCTATTCAAATGCGGGTTAGTGGAATGCACATGTGGCAAAATTAAAATGAAATTAGACTCTTAAATCTTAAATCCAAATATTGGTTTTTATGACTCCTATCTGTTTGTAGTTGCAAAACTTTATCGTTGAAGTGATAGCATAAATACATTTTATAAAAAATATAACAGCCCGCTTTATAGTAAAGTCGGTTCCAGACGTGCTGATACATTTTTCGTCCAGAATCAAGGAAATGCGATTGAATGGAGAAATGTTGCTAGCATTCTCTGATATAAATAAATAAGCAACACCATAGAATTATGGTTTTATTACGAATAAAATTAGACACATTTAAAAAGACATTACATGTCATTAGTTTACTTTTAAATATTATATGTCATTCACCCCCTCTCTTAAGACAATACGTAATCGTTTAAATAGCTCGGCATTCTTCGCTGTCGTGTTGAACGACGTTCTTTAAATGACGAACTCGTGGAAGGAAGTTCATGAGATTGATTATTTTCAATAGATTCTTGATTAGGAATAGGATTTTCATCTTGAATATTTTCAGAATTTTGCATTTCGTTATTTTCATTACAATCTTCTAAATTTTCTGGTAGTGGAGCTAATTGTCTGTTAGAGATTGTAGTTTCTCTTCCATCTGACAATCTGACATACGAATATTGCGGATTGGGCTGGAGTAACTCTACCTCTTCAACTATAGGATCGTACTTGGTAGCTCTCACGTTCTTTTTCATTAAAACAGGTCCTGGATTTAACATCCAAGAAGGAAATGATTCGCCGTTTGAAGTTCTTCGGGCATGGTTGAACATTCTTTCGTGAGGAGTTACATTAGTACTAGTACATAAAAGTGACCTGATGGAGTGTAAAGCCACTGGTAAAGCTTTTTCCCAATCTGATATCTCCATATCTTTAGATCGGAGGTATAATTGTATGTTTCTCCAAAGAGTTCCATTAAGTTTTTCAACTTGTCCATTTCCCTGGGGATTATATGGAGTTGTTCGACTGCAAGCTATCCCAAGAGAGTAAAAAAATTGCTTCAATTGTTCAGACATAAATGTCGCTCCTCTGTCTGAGTGTACATAAAGCGGAGTACCAAACATAAAGAAAAGATCCTTCAAACATTTAATTACAGTCGTAGCAGTCATATCTTTGCAGGGATAAGCGAATGGAAATCGGCTGTATTCATCAATAATCGTTAACATGTATTTATTTTGCGTGTTAGATGGTAAGGGTCCCTTAAAATCTATGTTCAATCGTTCAAATGGAGACGTAGCTTTTATGAGTTGATATTTATTTTTATTAAAACGAGGCTTGATTTCAGCACACACTCTGCAGGAAGTAGTTATAAGTTTAATGTCATTGATAGAGTATGGAAGGTTTTTCGTCCTTACCCAGTGTGCTAATCTTGTGACACCAGGGTGACAAAGAAGTTCGTGAATTTCTTTCAACTTACTATTATCAAAATTAATATGAGCACATACTCTAGATAGAGCGTCAGCCACTGTATTATCCTTACCAGGTCGATAAATAATTTCAAATTTAAAACTGGAAAGTTCAAGCCTCCATCTTTCAATTTTCTCATTTTTTATTTTGCTTGAATGTTTTTGATTGAACATGAATACTACAGACTGTTGATCAGTTAAAAGCAAGAAATGTCTACCCATTAAATAGTGCCGCCATTTACGCAGAGATTCAACAATTGCACTTGCCTCCTTTTCTATAGAAGAATGTTTGCATTCAGACTCAGTTAAAGTTCGTGAAAAAAATGCAACTGGACGACCGTTTTGAGAGAGTGTAGAAGCAATGGCAAATTCAGATGCATCTGTTTCTACCATGAATGTTGCATTTTCGTCGACCACTACCAAAGTAGATTTACAAACATCTGACTTTAAAGAGTTAAAACATGTAACAGCCTCCTGGTTTAAAGGAAAATGCTTAATACCAATAAGAGGTCTGATCTTCTGAGAAAAATTTTGGATCCACTTGGAATAGTGAGCAAATAAACCTAAAGTCCTTTTTAAGGTTGGTAAATCCGTAGGAATTGGAAGATCCAGTAGTGGTTTAAGACGGTCATTGTCAGGTTTAATCGTATTATTGTATATTGAGTATCCTAAAAGATTTATAGAGTCGCTTCCAAAGACACATTTACTTTCGTTTAGAGTTAATTTGTATTTCTTAACTGCATTCATAAATTCATTGAGTTTTCTATCGTGGTCATCTTTACTCTTACCACAGACAGTGACATCATCTAAATATGCGAACGTTCCTGCTAATTTTTCTGTATCGATAATGTATTGTAATGTTCGCTGGAAGGCCGCGACACCGTTTGTTACCCCAAAAGGTATTCTTGTAAATTGATAAAGTTTACCACATGCTTCGAATGCTGTATATTGTCGTTCAGATGACAAAATTGGTACCTGGTGATAAGCGCTTTTTAGATCGATTTGGCTAAAATAATTAAATTTTGCAACTTTTTCAATTATAGACTCGATGCTAGGTAGAGGAAATGCATCTAGTTCTGTAAATCTGTTTATGGTAAGCGAATAGTCAATAACAAGCCGCTTTCGGTGTGTACCACCTCCTGTCACTAATACTTGTGCTCGCCATGGAGATACGCTGGGCTCAATGACGCCTTCTTCTAGTAATTTAGATATTTCATTATTTATAAATTGAAGATCGTCTTCAGAGTAACGTTTAGATTTTATAGCTATTGGTCTAATATTAGGAGATAAATTACTAAATAAAGTTGCAGGAGGAACAGATGCTTCTATAATATTGCAGACTTTCAGGGGTCCTTGGTTACCTCCAAACTGAAATTCAAGCACTGAATGATTTTGTAATAAGTCATGCCCTATAATAAGGTCTGCGCAAAGATTGTTTACAATTAAGAGGGGCTGACTTTTATAGATATGTTGCCCTATTTTGATTGTCGCTACACAGGAACCTTCCACAAAAGATATGTGATTAAGTGAGGCTAAAGTAATGGCCTGCTTACATGGATTCCTTTTCAGACGTATTGTTTGCGCTAAAGAACCGCTTACGAAACTTACGGAACTACCAGTATCAATAAGTGCATCAGCTTTGTAATCGTTAATTGTTACTGATACCGTAGCTCTTTTTAAGCTAGAAGGTGAGGCCGCAGAAATCGTAGCAACTTCCTTCGGTGCATCTTCTTTTACAACATAGTTAAGTGTTTCTTTATTACTACGGCAGACATTAGCGAAATGACCTGTTTTGGAGCAAAGTTGGCAGGTGGCATTACGAGCAGGACACTTAAATCGTCGATGAATGCTTCCACCACAAAAGAAGCACTGCTTCTTTCTTGAATAATTTGCTATAGCTAAGTTTTGATGAATTGGCATTTCTTGTTCTTGCTTAGAAAGAGCATTTAGATTAAAAGAATTATTATTAATATAGCCTCGAGAATTTCGTTCGGCTGTTTCTAAAGCAATCGCTTGATTTAGGGCTTCATCTAAACTTAAGGTAGTGTTTTCTAAGAGTCTCTGTCGTATTGTTTGGGATGTGATCCCAGCAACAAACGCGTCACGAATGTATTCATTCTTATATTCTTCAGGAGTCGCGGCTTTAAAATTGCAATCATGTGCTAATAATTTCAGTGCGTGTACGTATTCTGTAATAGTTTCATCCTGTTTTTGTTTTCGAGCAACTAAAGTATATCGAGCAAAAATTTCATTTTTAGGCTTTAAATATATGTGATCTAATAATGATAAGGCATGCTCGTAGGATTTATAATCGCGTATATAGGAGTACACGGTAGGAGATAGATGATTTATTAATAATTTGAGTTTCATTTCATCAGTTTCGTTACAAGCTTCTTCTGAGATAAAGTTTATGAATGTATACCTCCAGTGTGACCATCGCAAATCTGCAGATGCCGTATCAGGTTCGACATTAAAAGTTTCAGGACGAAGATATCTTGACATGGTTGATATATAAGATGGCATAGAATATTCTTCTGACATTGATATTAATTATTCGTAATAAATTGATATAAATAAATAAGCAACACCATAGAATTATGGTTTTATTACGAATAAAATTAGACACATTTAAAAAGACATTACATGTCATTAGTTTACTTTTAAATATTATATGTCATTCTCAACATGAGATACGATCCATATCTTGTTGAAAATGTATTTTTTATTTTATATACTTTAAACCACAAAACTTTTTCTATAATTTTCCATTGTTTATGTAATATAAGTATTTCAGTAGGTTTTTTACATCGTCATCCAAAATCTAAATCAAAATAAACTTTATTCAAGTAGGCTTTTACAAGCACTTTTGAATCGCCATTTTACAATTAAGTGAAGCTACCACCGGTTCGGAAAGTAATTTCTACCGAGAAGAAGCGGCAAGAAACTCAGTAGTTACTCTATTTCAACCTTTGAAAAATACAAAGTCATGTTAGTTAATACAATTATTTAAATTAATATATCCTGCTTGGAAGTCAACAGGTAAACCATTTTACAAATTATATTGAGTAAAGCTATCACGGGTTCAGAATGTAGATTCTACCGAGAAGAACCGTCAAGATACTTCCAATCCAATTATATATGTAAAATGTATATATTATATCCTGCCTGGAAATCAACAAGTATAGGTCCACGCCTTTCTAACACTTACATAATCCAATATTAAATAATATGATTTTTTATTCATGTATGTTTTGCTTTTGAGCTGAGATGGCCCAGTGGTTAGAACGCGTGCATCTTAACCGATGATTTCAGGTTCAAGCCCAAGCAAGCACCGCTATGTGTTCTTAATTTGTGTTTATAATTCACCTCGTGCTCGGCGGTGGAGGAAAACATCGTGAGGAAACCTGCATGTGTCTAATTTCATCGAAATTCCACCTATGTGCATTCCACCAACCCGCATTGGTACAGCGTGGTGGAATATGTTCCAAACCCTCTCGTTAATAAGAGAGGAGGCCTTAGCCCAGCAGTGGGTAATTTACAGGCTGTTACTTTACTTTTTAGATTAAGTAACTCTGGATAAATATTTAATTGTACATTGTCTACATACATGTCCTAAAGTAGTCTGTGGATTTAATTCAATTAATTTCAATATCTATATGGGAATCATTACATTAAAATCCTACGCTTTTTTATCTACATAATCTTGTTTTTAATAAAAAAAAGTATGGATTAATGGTTCGCTGTTCTTTTATAGTTTAATACTTTTTATGAACTAAATATAACCAACGTAGCTTATCTTAGAAATTACCTTTTTATATAAATTGTTCTGCATAAGCCTTTGTTGGTATATTCTGTATACACGGCGCATACCTTATTATTTTTATAAGAGTAAAAATATAATTAAAGTATTTTACCGCCTAATGCATCAATACATTGGACCGTAAGACATAAAAAAAAGCATGCGACTGCGATTAATTGTTAGTCATTCATAGTAATTAGTTTTATTTTTGATTATTATTTGTTGTAATTAAATCAGATAGTAATAGCCACCAATATTTTTTCAAGCCATTTTTACTTCTGGTTAGCTAACCATTAAAAATTATGATAATATGTCTATACATTATTATCAAAAGACTGAATGTCCCGTATATCTTTCCAAAAGTACTAAATAGATTTTCATATAGTTTTTACTTATGGACGACACTTCGTCTCGAATCGTCGAATAAACATCACTATGTTCATTCGAAGCCAATAGGAACCAACGGTGGTTCCGTTTTAGGTTAATGGTATAACCGTTTCTAAACCTGCATGCCAAGGTAGTTTTATTTGGTACTATGACACAATATTATGAATGGATCACATAGATTTACAGTTTCGGAATGCCAATTAATTTCAAATAATAAAGTTCTCAGTCAAATTAGTTCGTATTACAATCTCACTAAGTGGCGCTAGTGTACATTTAATTCGAGTGTGCTGAATAAAAAATATAATTACAAATTCTACATATGAAATCGGAATCTCTCAGTTGACCTGCGTTTTCAACTGACTTATAATACTCTGTTCGACTAGCAAGTTTTTTAAGTTGCAGATTTCGTTTTTCGAAACCGGGTTTGAGAAAGATGTTTTTTTTTTTTAATATTCGTACTTAAATTGCTAAAGATTTCTTGGACGTTCTCTAAATTTAAAACGAGATTTCAAAGCGATTGCACATCACGTTAAAAAACTTATACAGATTATTAATATATCGATGTTTATATAATTTCAATGGAAGTCATGTCATAAAACTGTCAATTACAATGAATTTAGGGTGTCTGTTCTAAATGGGCCGTTAACATTTCTCGAGAATGCAAAATTTAAAAAGATGTAAAGGTTTTAATAGAAATAATTTATGCTTAAAATCAGACCAATATTTTTAAACAGTAAATTCAGATGCTTTCATATTTATTTAAAAAAAAAAAATTTGAATATCGAATAACTTCGATCAGGAATTCCAGGAATTCTTTATTATTTTTAAAAGTATTGAAAATTTAAACGAACAACCGTGATCGCGAATAGCGATATTTACTCGCAGAAATAAGGTTCCGTATTCATGAAATACATTCGAACACATATTTAAATTTGGAATTGATAAAATGCAACGCGAGTAGACAAATACAAACAAACATAACGCCGTACTAAAATTTAAACTAGCTATTTTAGTTCGATGCCTTTATTTATACGGTACTCATGGTACGGCGGTTTTTCCGAACTGATATGACATGGAATCCTTCAAGAATAGAGCGTACCCTTTCCTTAAAGGCCGGCAACACATCTGCAAGCCCCCTGATGCTACAGATGTCCATAGGCGGTGGTAGCCACTTTCCATCAGGTGAACCTCCTGCTCGGTGGCCACTTATCACATAAAAAAACCCTTACATTATATGATATTATATATTCATTGAATAAACAATATATTTGAAATGTCTGTTTTTCATATTAAAATAAGCACTTTTTAGTAAATTCGTAGGTGTTATAAAAAATGTTATACACGGTACATATACCAAAACAACATTTTATTACCATTGTGGTCTGTCAGCTTGTTTGTCCCGGCTAATTCCTGGAACGACAGGAACGATTTTAACGGGTCTTGCGCTCGCAAAAAGCTGATGTAATGAGGAGTAACTTAGGCTACTCCAATATTTTTTTGCTTAATTCCGACGCGAAAGAAGTCGCGGACACAACTAGTAGCCTATAAGGATCTAATATGTAACTTTGTCGGCTAACGTCATACGTTAAAACTATTCCAATATTTGAGCAAACTGTGTCAATCTGAAGGTCTTTCTTAATTGGTCGTCAACCGAGGAAATCAACATACTTGCTCCTTGATTAAACATTGTAGTCAATATTTTATTAGTACTGAACTCAGGTTCACAAAGTCTTGTCACATTTCGCGTAATGCCTAAAGGTCATATAAATTGTGGCCGAAAATCTGCATTCCTTTAGAGAAGATGGAGCTCATTTCACCAGCCTGCTCCAATACTTTAATTTATGAATATATTAATATTAGACAACATCACATACATTACTCTGATCACAATGTAAGTAGCTAAAGCACTTGTGTTATGGAAAATCAGAAGTAACGGCGGTACCAGAAACACTCAGACCCAAGACAACATAGGAAACTAATGTGCTTTAACCTCATATCACAGGTATGGTATCACGATGTTTTTCAAGCTTTCCCAGTTCTTAGGACAAACAGCAATAGTATTACTGTGTTTCTATTCTAAGGTGTGTGTAGCTGGCTCGATTTCAAAGAAACAGCAACAATATATCTTGTTTGCCAAGGTTGCTGGCGCATTGAACATCGGAGTTGGCTGTTTGGACCCAACTTGGAAGCTAAATGGTACACCTGTTTAGAACACGATTATTATCATTGCCTACAAAATGTATTTATTTGTTATTTTGTTTCCTTTTGTTGTCTTATTTATTTGTACTTAACTTAATCTACAAATTGTTCTTTACTTTTGTTTTTTTATTGTTTATTTCGTATAAGTTTTACAACTGTGCTGTGTCCTAAATAAACATTTATTTCTTTCTTACATTAAATATACATATGTAATACATATGTATAAGGAATGGTTGATATACCTTACGATGCTATTGTCTATGGGTGGGGGAGACCACTTAAACTCAGTTGAGAAATTAGCCTATCCTATTCAATCCAAAAAAAAAAAATCAAAAATGGAACAAGAAATGAAATTTTAGCAAGTTTTTCGATTTTTTTCTTTTAGTGTATTCATGGCCAGATATTTTAAATATATAACATCAGCCTGTAAACTTTAAGGTTAAGAAGCGTTCTAACCATCTCGCCTCTTTTTGTAATACACAACCAAATTCAGTTGTTGA
Source organism: Vanessa cardui (assembly GCF_905220365.1). NCBI lineage: Eukaryota > Metazoa > Arthropoda > Insecta > Lepidoptera > Nymphalidae > Vanessa > Vanessa cardui. The sequence goes on from NC_061148.1 coordinate 3,303,449, forward strand.
ACTTGGTTGTCTAGGCAACTTGGATAATTTACAACGCCAATTAGGACCATGTGGTTTTACGGCGCTTGTAATTTCGTTTATGGTCTTGAGCCAATTGGGATTTGTTGTACTTTCGGACGAAATGGATTGTGATTTTATTAAGCGTTACGTATATATATAATCTGTGGTGATGTGTGTACGTTTCGTTGACTGACACTGTCTCTGACGAAATAATAATCTTTACTAGTAATACACTTTTTAATTTTGTCTGGGGTCCTGAACATTTGTGTCTTTAAAAACAAGGTGAATTTACTGATGGGCTAACAACAACAACAACAACAACAACAGCCTGTAAATTTCCATTGCTGGGTTAAAGGCCTCCTATACCTTTGAGGAGAAGGTTTGGACCATATTCCACCACACTGTTCCAATGGGGGTTGGTGGAATACACATGTCGTAGAATTTCTATGAAATTTGTCACATGCAGGTTTTCTCACGCTGTTTTCCTTCACCGCTGAGCACGAGATGAATTAAAAGGAAAAATTAAGCACATGAATCAGCGGTGCTTGCCTGGATTTGAACCCGCAATCATCGGTTAAGATGCACGCGATCTAACCACTGTGCCACCTCGACTCTTGGGCTAAGACCTCCTCTAAATATGAGGTGACGATGCGGAGCTTATTCTAACATGATGTATAATACACATGATCATCAATTTTATCCAACACGTGTAAGTTTATCAATATTCCTTTACCGTCAAACAAATTAATCACAGGGTTGAACCCGCAATTATAAACACGTGTTCCTACTGGCCCTCTCGATTTTCACAACGTGTGTAAGTATATGTGAGAGAACGTAAGGCAAAATAAACAGTATACAATATGTAAGTAAACCAAGTATATTTTGAAATAAGAACATGTGATATTATTTCGCCTGACAAGACGATACACTTTCAGTTTATTGTACAGATGAAATGAACCTTAATGTGACGAAAATAAGGTTCATATTGATATATAATTCATATTGGTTCATCTATTTGTTTAAATTAAAAGTGCTTGTACTTATATATCAACACTTATTACAATTAATTTGATATATAATATAATTAGAGTAATTTACATATTTAACAGTCTGAGTACAAAGATCTGCTAACTGGGTTATTACCAAATAAACAGTTTAGAGCATTGGTAGAGCTGTGTTTAACAATAAACCACTTCTGAGCTATTAATATCTGTCGAGCATTTTATGAAGATTTGTCATTTGAGTCAATTTCACAACCTTATTATAAGGCCGGAACTTGATTAAAAATATTATCTCCCCCATACAAACATAGCATATAATTATCATTGCAAAATATGTAAACATAAAATTATTATTAGGATTGGATTTTTAGCAGGATGAATATATATATTTGTAAACAATGAATATAAAGTAATCATACTGTATTTGTATTGCTGTTCTATAAATAATTCAGAATCCGTATTAGTTTTACATGAGATTCTGATAATTCAAAATTTTCTCATTGTATGTTAATTTCAACTTGGTTGAATTTTGTTTAACTTAGTCCCAGAAACTTAAAGCCGATGACATATAACTAACAATATTGTTAACAATAAGTTAACTCGTGTAACTTGAAGCTGAAATACAGCTTAAAGTTTAAACACATAAGGGTAAGAACATATGGTATCTAGGACTACGGCATACAAGAGAAGATGGATATTTATCTCGCAATAGGCAATAGTAAAATTACAAAAAAAAATCACCTCATTTTTTTAATCTATATAAAATATTGGTTCTTGGTAAATGTCATTCCTTTTTTTTAATGAGACAACATCACATACATTACTCTGATCCTGATGTAACTAAGTGCAGCACTTGTGTTATGGAAAATCAGAAGTACCGACGGTACCACAAACACCCAAACCCATAGAAAAATGGTAACCTACATCGACTCGACCAGGAATCGAATTCGGGACCTCGGAGTGGCGTATCCATAAAAACCGGTGTACAAAGCACCACAGAGGTCGTCAAATTCCTTGGTGGTAGGGTTTTGGGCCAGGGTCTTCTTTATAAGCTGGCAATGTACCACGGAGACCGTTTGATATTCCCACCACTATAAACATATAATTAAACTATGTTCAGCTGGAAAATGCCCAAAATGTAACAGGATAGATAAACCAGCGAACCTTAAGCGATAGGATTTTAAATGCCTATCTTAAATTTCATTAAAACCATCGAAGCAAAGTAAATTGGATTTTGTATTTTGCAAGTAATTATTGAACTTTGTGTTTATATATATATCAATGTGTTTATAATTTATCTCGTGCTCGGCGGTGAAGGAAAACATCATGAGGAAACCTGCATGTGTCTAATTTCATCGCAATTCTGCCGCATGTGCATTCCACCAATGCGCATTGGAATATGCGTGGTGAAATTTGTTCCAAACCCTCTCATTAATGGGTGACGAGGCCTTAGCCCAGCAGTGGGAAATTTACAGGCTTTTTGTAACATATTGGCTTTATCTCAATCTGTGCGTGTTCGAAGATGAAGAAAATGTTGCTTAAAAAAATAATCAATTTCAAAACTAAAATATATTCGATTGAAGTAGGCTTTTATGAGTACTTTTGAATCGTCAGTTTGCATTAAATGTAAGGCTACATCCGGTTCGGAAATAAACATCTGAATTGAGAGGAAGCATTTTAGCAAAATTTGCCCGAGACATGATTATTTTCTTATGAGAAATACAGCAATTGAAAAATAATCCTATAAACCATTTTTTAAATCATCTGCCATAAAACTCGAAAGGCACTTCTGTGACCGCTGGGACACTGGTAACTTTTGTCACGGTGACTGTTTCATCACTCTTGTCGAGTCCACGAATATGTATGGAGGTAAATGCACGTTACGACGTGACATTTGGGTGACATTTGTGTCCGCTAGCGACAAATTTGTCACTTTCGTCGTCAGTCTTGCACTATCTGCACTTTGACTGCCGACTTTGGCGCGCGCAAATGGCGTCACCATCTATTCAAAACATAAACATTCGTGAAGACGATACTGATAATGATGTTCTAATAGAAGAAGTGGAAAAGAGACCAGCTCTTTATGATAAAAAATTGAAAGAGTATTCAGATATTCACGTGAAAATTAAAGTCTTTTTCTGCCGAGTCTCAAGAGTTCACAGAGAACCACCGTCTCTTCGAAATCCATAGTGGCAAATGACACTTCGATTTCGAAAATGTTTTGTCACTGTCTCTTTTAATGAGCCCACTCCACTTTGGAAACGTGACGTGACAGTGACAAACACTTTAAAGTCACCGTGACAAAAGTTACCAGTGCGCTCTAGTTCTAAGAATGGCGATTTTTTTTTTGTGTTTGTTTCTGTTTTGTTTTGTTTATTTATTATTATTATTTCTTTTTACTAACATTAGTTAGAAAGTTGCCATGTAATACTAAAATTAAAATATGGACCATGTCTGAGACAAAACAGACAAATAAAAAACGTATCGTTCAGAGAGACCTCCTGAGTTTCATATGTCAGTTTTTCTCAGGTCTGGTACTATCTTTTCCAAACCATTGGTAGTGTTTAATTTGAAAATCTGTAAGTGTAATTAATGCTTGTTTACTAACTAAAGGATTTTGAGTTTGAATTGTTATATATGAAAATAAAGTCTGAACATTCCCAAGTTATATCGGTTGTTCGTACAATTTGAAATATATTCATCAAGTTAATAGCACGTCTTATAATACCAGATTTCTGTCTTGTCTTAATCCTTAATGGAGATTTTGGATTTAGCTACATTATAAAGCTGACATTGCATTATATTTATAAAATAGTCCTTTATTGGACCAAATTTTTCAAACATAACTGTACATATATATTTCAGGCAACCAGTGCCGGATTTACAAATCTGCCGCTAGTAGGCTAGTAGGCTATTAATTTTTTGCCGCCCCTATTTTTTTTTGGAAAATTTTTGTTTTTGTTCTATCGTCCTCGTTACATCGTTATTTTCCCGTTATTAGTGTGATTATAAACTAGGTGATATTTCAGTTAGTTACTAGATTATTTTTCCAACCTTCTATGTAATGACGAGTGTACGGATTACGGACGTAATGTATACATGTAATTATAAGTTTTTTTTTTAAATTTCTGTAAGATAATAACAAATTTGCCGCCCCTTTAAATCTGCCGCCCTAGGCTCCAGCCTACTTATTGGTAATTACTACCTATTGGTAAATCTGCCACTCCAGTCAACCTTGTTATAGATGAACATACGATATGCTTGCCAATTATGCTCCACGGAATTCTCAAAACAGTAATCATGAAATGGAAATGCAACTCGATTGATTCTGAGCAGGGAAATTAACTAGTTGAAATAACTTCAAACGATAAACGTGCTACAACTTGAACAAAAAAATTATATACATAGCCCCAGGGGCGACTTATGTAAGCGCAGTTCGTGAGAGAACCGACTTAAGGTTCCTGGATTAATTAATATGCCGTGCCAGTTATATAGAACATTAATTACTTTATTTCTTCGAATTTTCTTGTTTATTGCTCTGAATATTTACTTGGGTACAAATATGCAGATTATAATAATGCTTCCTTTTACGGACAAATGATATTATAAGATACCGTTATATTTTTAGTCTTCCTGGTCTGAATATCACTGTCATTGGTTATTTCAGCCATTATTTTGTTTTTTCTTTTATTTTAAGAGCTTTGTCGCTAAAGCGACTATGTCGCTCTGTTAGTGCACAAACGGTGTATATACATTTCTTGGTAATAAGTTTATGGTCGTTCTATCAAAGCTTGGTAAACTATCTTATACAATTGTTTTGCAGAGTTTGACTCAGGAACTGATAAAATGCTATTACACTCCCCAGCTTTCATGTGGAATAGTATACTGCTAAAAAATTAACGTCGCTTATTTTCGTTCCGAACACATTCCATTAAAATATGGTAGACGTCTTCCAGCCATAAAATATTATTTTTGATTATGATGTAAGTCGTGATAAATATTAGTAGTAATGGTATTAACAGTCTGTAAAATTCCCACTGCTGGGCTAAAGCCTCGTCTTCCGCCTTTCACACATGTGGTAGAATTTCGCTGAAATTAGGAACATGCAGATTATCTCGCGATGTTTTCAAGACATGAAAATTCAGTAGTGCTAGCCAGGGTTTGAATCCGCAACATCAGTTAAAATGTGCGCGTCCTAACCACTGAGCCATATCGTCTATATATATAAACAGTTGAATATCCATTATATTTTTAAATCAAAATAAATATAAACTGTTTCATTATTAGGTAAATAAAAACAGTTTGTTTCACTTGAGTTCAAGTAAAATGTTAAATTGTATCAAAGAAACTCAACGAGTGAGTGTGTCTGACACGCCCTGTTTGGACTGATTTTAATTAAAAGTTCAAATACTTGAAATCGTGTATTTAATATCTGAAATAATATAATATGTTTTATATTTGTTAATTCAGCATTTTGATTTAAATGTGTGCAGAAATAAATTACACTCCTTTCTCTTTTAATATTTTCCCCTTAATCCTCGTTTATTTTTCTAATCTTAGATAATATCATCCGTGCCGAATTGGGGAGGGCAGTCGCGGCACCTACTCAGGGACCCCAAGAGATGTCAAGATATTATTGTTTTAAAAGTTATAGTTACTAACAGAAATTAAAATATTTAAATTAATTCCTAAAATAATTATTGGGGTCTTCACGTCTACGTTGCTCCAAGGCCTCAACTCCTTAGTTGCCCCTGGGCGTTTAGACCTTTAAATATGTCTCAAAGAAAATAATTGCAGCAGAAGAATGAATACAAGAATAAATTAAGCAAAGCATCGTGCAATCTTTATCCACCGGGTACCAATTAATTTTTATTTCTGTTATGATTGGTGATGACTAAAAATGTCACGACGAAACCGATACATGAGCTTAATTATAATTTGTCTTATTCAGAGCAGCTACGACGTAGTGTAAGCTTCAAAAATTTCTCTCAAGAGAAGAGGATTTTTTTCTAGCCGTAGTACATTTTCTGATTATGGGTATTACCCAAAAATCTGAAATTATTGCCAAACAGTTATACTTAGTATTATTGTTCCGGGGAAGTGTAATTACAGCCAAAATGGGAATAGCATGTATTTAATTGACCCAGGTTGGTAGCATATTGGCGATGTAACGATGGTTCATAGTTTTTACAGCGCTGATGTTTTTGGGCAGCTGTTATTATTTCTCATTATAATCTACCTTATAAACCAGTGAAAATCGAACCATTGATAGCTTTAAAATTTGTAAGCTAACGTTTCTAAAATGCTTGATAAGTCTTTGTACAACGTATGTTTGATTAACTTCCATAGACATTGTAATAAACAGACCATGAAACCGTTCCAGCTTTAGTGACGACATTCATTTTGTTTTTAGTGTATGTAAATATGTATGACCCATCTGTGAGACACTTTGGGGACCAGTTAAATATAGCTTGTTGATATAGGACTGAATCTCAAACTTTAAACGAATTAACTTCATGTCAATAAGATCTTAGTGTGTACTGTGAAGGCAAATATTAGAGATCCTTAAATAGGCTAACATTGTATACAATTAAAGATTAATTAATAGTGTTCAGAGCTATTTCATTTAAAACTAAGCAAAATAATTATCAGCAGTTGTTGTCCAGTTCGAAGATTATTTAAAAGATCTTAAAATCTTTACAAATTATTTAGCAATTTTTATCTTCTTCAAATTTCCCTAAGGATTTACATCTTATTATGAGGAGAATTTAACATTTGTTTAATTGTTTTTAAGCATGTTTTCCAGTCATATTTTATTGACTTATCTATGAAAAGTAACACACTCACACAGATATACATGTGTATGTGTGTGTAGTAGTTGACCTTATTACAGGTTTATGCTCTCTAACTTTTTATAGAAAGCATTCCTATAACTCTAACTGCTAACGAAGCATTTGTAAGAAACTCGTTCGCCTGGCCATTTTTTCGTCTACTTACTCTGCAGAATTTGTCTTTAGGAAATACCCTTTTATTTTAATGAAATAATATAAGACGTATGTCCATCCTGAATATTCATCCCGAATATTGGTAAAAGAATTCTTGAAATTGGATGATTACCTTTGCAAATAACTATTTATATCCAAGTTGACAATCTTTACCTCTAATTATGATAGAAAGCTAGTAGTAGCCTGCGGCTTCGCTCGCCTTTTTGAGTTTCAGCTGTCATGTGTTAGGCAAAAATGTACCTTATGTTCTGTATGTTAAAGTTTGCTTCATACCAAATTTCATCAAATTCGGTTCAGCGGTTTGGTCTTGAAAGAACGACTGACAGGCAGACAAAGTTACTTTCACATTTATAATATTATTTGATTTATTGACTCGACTTGGATCTGCTACATATTACTGTTCCAATTCAGGATTTGAATCCTCGTTATATGCAGCCTTATAAACTATACACTACACCACCGAGTCACTTATGTATTAATAAATTGGTGTCTGTCAAACTTGGGAAACTTGAGCAGTTCAACTTACTCCGAGACATAAGTGGCGCAACTTCTGAAGGACCTGCCAGTAATGGGAGGTAGATTCTCAACATACGTAGACATATATGATCATTTCCAGTAGCCATTCTTCCGCATAACAATTTATATATAGATTTCATATACGTGGTGCTAAATAAGTAAACGAAATTTGATACTATTTGTAATTATTGAAGTCAGCTTTTTTGGGTACAATGAAAATGTTCGTAACTGTTTTATATGAAACATTTAAAAGTGAACAGTGTCTTTATCAAAAATTACCTTGAAGAAAATGTGACAGTTGTAAATGAACAGTTATTGGTTGAAGCTTTTGATGAAATGATTTGAAGAAAGTTAGAAGAGAAGTGACTGATAACCATATAAAACTCCATTTACTTAAGATGTTATTGCTCACCGCTGAACGCGAAATAAATTAAAAACACTCTTATTATTTTTTATGTCATAGGTCACAACTGCCTACAAACTTTGGTCCTTAAAAAATATATATTAATTATTCTTTATTTAACCTTTTCTCCACCAACATTACGACAACATTGGGAGCTAAGATGTTATGTGCCTTATGCCTAAAGTTACTCTGGCAAACTCATACTTTTAACCTGAATCCAACAATACTAAGTATTGCTGTTTGACGGTAGAATATATCATAAGTGGGTAGGTAGTACATACTTAGACAGATTTCCACCAAGCTTCACCCACACGTATTAAGTATAATTCTTACTTTGGGCCAAATCAGTATCATTTTACCAGTATTTATTACTTAGACATATTATTATCTGATAAATATCATAATATGTAGCTCTGAAATATATTTAGATTTATTACATAAGCCTTGTATAATATCCATTAAATCCGACCAGTATATTCAAGTCTTGGTTAAATTCTTCGTAAAATCAACGAACACCGCGTCAATAAAACCTTTGAGACACGTAACGAGACGTAGAACACAAGCGCAAGCGATTTTTATCAGCATTATAGATTTGTAGATGATAAGAAAGCGTGGAGGTTATACCTGTTGACTTCCAAGGAGGATATATTAATTTAAATAATTGTTTTAACTAACATGACTTTGTATTTTTTAAATGTTGAAAAAGAGTAACTACTGAATTTCATGCCGGTTCTTCTCGGTAGAACCTACTTTCCGAACCGGTGGTAGCTTCACTTAATTGTAAAATGATGAATCAAAATTAGTGCTTGTAAGAGCCTAATTGAATAAAGTTTATTTTGATTTGATTTAGTATATATTATTTTTCTGAAAATAAGTATAGTGTATTTTAATTAACATAGCACCACTAATTTTCCATATGTTTAAACTGGATTAATAAATGATCTCGTCTTCAAGAATAAAGAAAGCATTTTGTCACATACAGCGGATGAAAACATTCTGTCACATTTCACCAGAATTAATTCAAAAACTTGTCTCTGCACTCGAATATTTACAAGCTATTACTTAAGTATTGATGGAGAAAAGAGTCCAAATATAAATAAAAAAGAATTAAAAACTCTTTGGAGTACATATAGCAGAGCTAATAATTGGCAAATCACATGCATTAGGCAAATTTATAGATTAATATTATTAATGTTTACACTAGTTATCGTGTACGGGTTCACTCGCGTTTTTTGGTTGTCAAGAGTTAAAATGCCCTTTCTTGGAGTTCCAGCTTGCTTCGTATCAATTTTCTCCATGTAAGATCAACAGATAATCAGTTCTTTTCGATGTTTTTATGTAGATTTTTGCTGATCGCTTATGACATGGACCATACTCCAGCACTTTACAGCAACCCCCGCATCTGGCGATAGCCGAGCGGTCAGACCATTCAACGTCTTTTTCAGACCGATCTCGGTTGGATAAAATTGCAAGGATGCCTTTTGATATTGTATGATCCGAGAAAATTTGTAATTTCCCTTTCTTGGAACGGCGTCTATTAATGACTTCGGATAAATGGGTTAAATATTTTCTCGACTTGGCTTGAAATTTTTCGTTTGGCTAAACCGTCTGATCTAAGACTATTCAGTGGTCACTTTATAGCTATTAAAAGCTATCTGAATAAATTTTAGCGTTATATTTCAAGTGTAACTCGTCTTGTGCTTTCTTGCTGGTAATATTTCTGGATTCGCGAATACGGTATGATGGTTTTAGTATCTATCCTATAAGAGTTCACAATGCACATCCAAGGTCCTGGATTCAAATCCAAAGTAAAGAAGATAAAACAATAAGTTATTCTGTTGGAAGTTTTATTATTGATTGGCTAGTTCCTTTGAGAATATATAGCTTTAATATCCTTTGTGCTTTTAATTGCACTGACCCATTCACCCTTCTAAACGGAACACAACAATACTGAGTATTTTTGTAAAGAGTCGAATTGATGATTGAGTAATACTTGTGTGTGCTGTCTATGATCCAGCACGAAGCAGGCTCCGTTAGATTGCAGTGAATTCATATAGCACATTAAAATTAAATAAAAATAGTAAAAAAGAGGTCACTGTAGGCCGGTTGTTGCTTAATATTATAATACTATACCTACATAATATTATGGTGTGGCATAGTTTCAAAATCTACTTTCCGAACCGGTGGTAGCTTCACTTATTTGTTAAATGACTATTCAAAAGTGCTTGTAAAAGACCACTTGAAAAAAGTTTATTTTGATTTTGACAACAATATTAAAAGAGAGTTCTTGAGAAAGAGACTGTTCTAGAGATTAGCCGATACAAATAAATAGACAGACCAAATTAAAAAATATGTTATTTTGGTATAATATGTACCGTGTATACATATGCATTTAGTAAAAAACGGTTATTCTAATATTACAAACAGACACTTCAATTTTGTTTGTATAGATAACATAATTCTCATAGTTCGATCTCATACCTTATAAGTAATATCTTTCAGGTTTGTTTTTCTTTTTTTTTAATTTTTCAATGTTTTAATAATGTTTTGTTTTAGTTATTTCTTAAGTCTTAAATTAATTATATAATTTAGGTTGAATATGATTTTATATAGTCTAGTCTGGTTTCTATTTTGAACGTCAACGTTGTTTACATCTATAGAGATGTATCACCTCGGATGTCACCCATATTAGAAAGAAAGAAAGAAATGTTTATTAGGACACATTACAAAATAAACAACAACAACAACAGCCTGTAAATTCCCACTGCTGGGCTAAAGGCCTCCTCTCCCTTTGAGGAGAAGGTTTGGAACACATTCCACCACGCTGTTCCAATGCGGTTTGTTGGAATACACATGTGGCAGAATTTTTATGAAATTTGTCACATGCAGGTTTCCTCACGATGTTTTCCTTCACCGCTGAGCACGAGATGAATTATAAAGACAAATTAAGCACATGAATCAGCGGTGCTTGCCTGGGTTTGAACCCGCAATCATCGGTTAAGATGCACGCATTCTAACCACTGGGTCATCTCTGCTCCGCACAAAATAAACACACATAATAAAAGAATAAGAAGTATAAAAAAAAAACAAAAAGCAAAAAAAAAAGAAAAAGTTAAAACAACGAAAATAAAAACATATTAACTAACTAGAACTACTCACAAACTACAATACTATTAATACAAAACAACACAATTATACTTAACGTGGCCTAAAGGGTACCATTCAGCTTCCAAGTTGGGTTCCAAGAACCCAACGCTGATTTTCAATGGTACTGTGAGGTTGTGACGGACTGTGACAATATATGATAATATATTATAAAAATAAAAAAAATGAAACTACAATATTAAATATATATATATTTTTGGTCGAAGTCGATGGTGTAACTTTTTACAATAAATAAATAAACAACAAAGTCACGCACATCTTTGGATAAATTAAAATTAAATATACGAATATTAATCTTTTTAAAAAACGATATAAAAGTTTTGAAAATAATCTATTTAAATGAAGCATATTTTGTCTTTAAAAATATTCAAGAAACAAATCTTATAAAAATTTATTACATGTAGACGGAAGCAAATTTCAATTTCCCAGAGTCAGTGGCTACGAAGCCTGTTAAATTTTTTTAATCACGGCCGTAACTTTCCAGTTACAAGCCATCTCTGGATCGCTGACAGTTCATCAGATGCGATTTGTCGTGAAATATAAATTTCAAACTAAAACTACAAGTGTTATTATGTTCATTCTTAATTGCATTAAAAAATTAATGGACATTTATCGCTCTCTACAGCTTTCGGAGCTTTGTGTAGAATATTGGTTATAAATAATATTTGACATAAAATAATTTTGCATATACAAAAACGCATTAAAAATTATATATTGATATATAGATTATATTTGATGCATAAATGTGTATTTACATATATATAAAAGCATATTATGTACAATGATAAATGTGAAAGTAACTCTTGATGAATTCAAGAAAGGATATAGCCTCCATTTTTTGCCTAACACTTAACAACCAACCCCTTAAGGACGAGTGTAGCCGCGGGTGACAATTAGTTTTAAATAAAAGATCACTGAGAGTCGAGATGGCCCAGTGGTTAGAACGCGTGCATCTTAACTGACGATTGCGGGTTCAAACCCAGGCAAGCACCGCTGATTCATATGCTTAATTTGTCTTAATAATTGGTAAAGGAAAACATCGTGAGGAAACCTGCATGTGACAAATTTCATAGAAATTCTGCCACCAACCCGCATTGGAACAGCGTGGTGGAATATGTTCCAAACCTTCTCCTCAAAGGGAGTGGAGGCCTATAGCCCCTCAGTGGGATTTTACAGGCTGTTGTTGTTGTTGTTGAAAAGATCACTCCCCGATCAATCAACTTGGTTCAGCATATAAACTATCTAAAGAACTACTCAAATACATACAAAAATCGTTCTAGCCTAGGAAGTTCTGTTAAGTATATAATACGCGTCTATATGCTTTATTTACTAGCTTTCGCACAGTGCTTCGCCTGCGTATGAGAGAAGAAAGAGGATGTTATGTATATCCTTTTCTGTAATCTTAAAAATATTTCTGCAAAATTTCGTAAATATTGTTTGGACTAATAACACGTGAAAGAGCACTAAATAATCTTGACTAAAAATATGTTGCCGCTCATACGATGTATAGTCATTAGCAAATAGCAATGAAGAAATGCGACGTTGCCGCTCCGTAGGGTGAGCGGCTAGTAAGTGTATAACAAGCGACATGTACGGTCAAATGAAAAAGCCGTTCGTATGAAGCGTCTAGTGAATAGTGAGCCTTATGCATTAATAATTCACTTCAAATATATTCAACGTCACCAAACCGTTGTGTGGCCGGTAGTTCGTGATTTCGATGCTTTTCCAACATGTTATAGAAAATGCTCGACGTTTTAGTACAGCAATTTTATTTAACGTAAATAAGGTTTATATAAGACTATCATATTTATTAAGGGGATGATGTGGATGAAAGGGTTTCATACTATTTTACGAATAAATTGTTAAAATGCATTTTAGAAATGCTCAGAAACGCTTGGTAAAAATAGCATTGTTTTGGGTAATATTTTGGAAACAGTATTTTAAGTTGCCTTAAAAAAAATCACGAATGCTTTGATTGCATAAATTTTAACAATCCTACTAATATTATAAATGCGAAGTTTGTGAGGATGAGGTGAGAGATTAAACTACTTAACGGATTTGTATGAAATTTTACAGTAATACAGGTTATATACATCAGAATAACACATAGACTACAATTTATAATCATTTAATGTAATTTTTTTTTATAAAATATGTGGCATACGAGCAGGAGGCTCACCTATGGAAAGTGACTACCACCGCCCATGGACATCTGCAACACCAGGGGGCTTGCAGGTGCGTTGCGCTCTTTTCTTGAAGGTTCCCATGTCGTATTGGTTCGGAAAAACCACCGGCGAATTTGGTCACAATATAACGATACATAGTAGTATATCATATTAAATATTATATATTATAAATATTATAAATTCACTTAGAAACAGGACATTTTTTCCATTTCACTAAATTACATCATCCTATGTTATCATCATCATATATTATGTTGTTACATAAACACTAGCAGGTCATATAACAGTCAATATAGGTCAAACGTTGCCGTTTCGAACTCTTTATTCAAAGATCAACCTAAAGTAATACCGGTTGTAGTCAAAGGGGACTGTTCGGAGAGCGGGAGGGGGTTTGCAAGATAGTGAAATATTTTTTCAAATGTTGTTATATTATTGAATTTGCGTATGAATTATTTTGTTAAAATTTCACTTTTAATAATTGTTCAATTTATTTTTCGATAATTTAACAGTATTATATAACAGAGTATTAATCGTCCTTTCATTTAATGTGATGACGTCAGCGCCTTTCAATATACATATTTATATAGATAGTGTATTTCGGTATGGCGTAAGGTTTCCATTGGTACCCCATACATGGATATGTTCATGTATTTAAAATTATTGTTCGATAAAGAAACACACATACAAGCCATATAATACTTATTGTCTTCCAGGCAGGATACATATATATGTATATAATTTTGACGACCTTCGTGGTTGAGTAGTGTAAACACCGGTTGTCATGGGTACGCCACTTCTAGGTCCCCGGTTCGATTCCCGGCCGAATCGATGTAAAAAAGTTCATTAGCTTTCTGTTGTTTTGGGTCTGGGTGTTTGCGGTACCGTCGTTACTTCTGATTTTCCATAACACAAGTGCTTTAGCTTCTTACATTGGGATCAGAGTAATGTACGTGATGTCTCATATTTATTTATTTATATATTTATAATTGTATTTAAATATCATTACCGTATTGTTAAATGTTTAAAAAGAGTAACTGAGTTTCATGTCTGTTCTTCTCGGTAGAAACCACTCTCCGAACTTGGAAACATAATGATCTTTTTCAAGGAGTCGTATTTAATTCGCGTCGTATTAGTCGTATCTGATCATGAAAGTGTTAGGGAGGCTGCGATAAGAAAATTGTGTTAAGAGCAACAGCTCAGCTGGTGAGGAGGGAGACTTAATGGAATTTTTCTTCCATTACTCAACTCCTTGATTTCATATTTCGATGATACTCATAATATATTTTAATAAATATATACGGAGACTAGCAGCCTTTAAACGTGGGTTGTGAGAATGCTTTCTATCGAGTTTTCCATTTTATTCCATCATTCTTTAAAGTCAGGATACATATGTGGCAGA